>NC_068998.1:49799609-49810150 GCF_001194135.2 Octopus bimaculoides
TATACAGGTATGTATTTAAACGAGGTGTGATGAAACTTTCTCCCCTTTAAGGGTATCGCGAAATCCCTGGATAGTGGCCCGACCTTCTGAATTATTTTACAAGGCTTAGAAAACCTGAAGAGCTGTTGCAATATCTGTAAATCTCAGAAGGGATTATGTTGAATAATTTCTTAGTTAAATAATCCTCTTGTATTTTCTTTTACCCTGACTTAGGTACTATGCAGCACCTCGTCGCTTGTGTATATGTGTGTGTGTGTGTGCACGTGTGGGTGTGTGTGTGAATGTTTATGTTTGTGTGTGTTTGTGTATGTGTTGTTAGCGTATGTTTGTGAGTTGTTCGTCTCTATGTCATAAAAGTTCAGAAAAATTTCCGTATTCAAGCTTTAAACTATTCTTTTTAATTTCTGTCTCCTAGTAAATACCGGAAGCATTTTGAGTGTTTCGTTGAAATATCGCATTATTGTACGGAATATTACGGTTTCGTGTATGAGCGCGCCTGTCCGGTAGGGATTTTCTATTTCATTGGTCTCATTTATTAAATTAGATTTGAATAGTTCACAATATTCTATACACTAATAATAATAATAATGATGATGATGATGATGATGATGATGATAATAATAATAATAATAATAATAATAATAATAATAATAATAATAATAATAATAATAATAATAATAGTAGTAACATTTCCAACAATCATTATTTTCATTGTTGTTAAGGTAGTAAGTTTGCAGAACTGTAATCACGTCCGACAGAATGCTTAACAGCATTTCGCCCATTCTTTTAGTTTCTGACTTCAAATTGCGCCAAGGTTGAATTTGCGTTTCATCCTTTTCGCTGTCGATAAATTGTGTACCAGCCAAGCACTGGGGTTGACATAATCGATTTACACAATTGTTGATCCCGAGCGAAAGTTTCAAACTATAATAATAATAATAATAATAATAATAATAATAATAATAATAATAATAATATAAAGATTTAAAACAAAATTGCATATTTTAAATTTGATTTGCACTTCTTTCATCTAAATACATTAACTTATTTTCAATAGGAAGAAAACCATGGCTGTAACAACCGAGCTAAGGTACGTACTACCTTTTTGCAAATATTTCGCCATCACTGCATTTTAATGCCAGATAAGCACATGATTTCTACGATATTAGCATCATACCCTTTTCAAATCAATCAGATGGTTTGCTAATGCAAACGCTATAACGCTATACTAACACGAAAATAATTAAGACAAACCATCTTGTTAATCATTTATAGCAATAGATATATGATATGTATGTTGCCTTAGGTTAATTTAGTGATGCCATCATTAACATATTCGCTATTAAAGAAATCATTTAATACTCTACCAAGGAGTTCTACTAGTGCTATTAGCGCGGCAATATAATGCAGAAAGACCATGCTCATTAAACGTAATAGAATACATAGGCAATATTTTATACCATTACAAGCTACTGAAATGTGTATACAACTCTGTTATAATGATATATTTCAATAAACATAGTATATTAGAGTATTAAACGTCTTTGTACGCCAATTATACGATTGTATAAATTGCAATATTGCGATGCCACTCACATAACAACTCATTTACAAATGCTATCAACTGTGGTATCACAGTTATATCAACTCTGGCAGCCTTGTGAAGGGGAAATAGAAGCAATTTTGTGAAATACTTGCTAATTTTCCTTGAATTCTGCGTAACAATTTTCCTCCTGACCTTAGAATTTACATGACTTGTCACATCTCAATTTCACATTTCACAGAAATTCATGTTCAAATTTGAGTAATAGTGTGTGTATATCAAATTCTCATAATAGTACAATGGTATTCTGGTTATACATACTTGTAAATAGAGTTATTTCTATAATTTCAGAAGGGTATCTACTCTGTAAATGTATGCAATATATTTAGCTCCAATATATGTGATAATATACATCATTTAAGGCTACAAGAAGGGAAATGTATTAGTTCAAAGGCAATGGATTTATTAAGTTTCTATAAGGCGGTAAATACTCTTGAAATTACTTATGGACAACTGAACAGCGACACACTGTAGGACAAAAGTATTTCTCTAATTCGAACGTTCATGTGTTCATTATGCCTTCAGCATCTCACGTTCCTTTATGTACCAACTGGTATATTGACACCCAAGTAAGCTCATTTGCTCTGCATCACAATTAGTCACCACATGAGGTATATCTGCCTCTCACCCGTTGTCAACTAGAAACTGTCAGTTGATAGTTTGATATTTCTTAGTTTTGAGTAACCACGTTTAGAAAAAAATCCGTATATTAGAAATCACTGCATGTATTAAGTTTGATTAAGCAATTGACTTTCTTCTTGGTTTAATATCTTGTTCTGTGCTAATTAATCATGATATAACCGGTAAGTCGTTGAGGTCTTCATTGTTTGTAAGACTGTTCTCTTAAAAATGTATGCTACTGTGATTCAAAATGATACAAGACTACTTCAACACTCAGTAAAGGTTGCATTTTCGTGAAGTGAAGAAATTTGGTTAAGTCCGCATATATTGCGCGCGGTATTTGGTAGAATAAGTTTTTTATATCGTACGTAGAATCAGCAGACCTAAGATGTTTCAAAGTCCCGATGTCTTCTCATAGAAACAAACAATCCACCCCAATGTAATGGATAATAAATAATATATATTGTAAAATAATAAATATGCATTTTAATCTCATGGACAATACACCTTTTAAATGAATATGTTCTTATTCTCTTCACAGACCGGACTCCTGACAGTATTAATTACTACATATCTATTGTTATTAGCAAAAATTATATGAATAAATTTTGAGATGTGATTAATAACGGCATTCGGTGTTGTTCTTATTGTTATTGAACTACTGCCTCAATGTTAGCAACCGTTGTTATGTCATTGCTGAGCTAATATTTGCTTGCAGTTTTCAAACAGGGTCAACGATTTCATGGCCGTTGTGTTGGTAAATCGATTAGATTAACCCCAGGGTTAAAGAAAGAAACATGCAAACAAAGAATGAAAGATTACGAGAGAAAGACCGAAGAATACTACAGGAAGACAGAAAGGAAGAAAGAAAGAAAGAAAGTAGGAACGAAAGAAAGCAGGAAAGAAAGAAAGATGGGACGAAATTAATAAAGATCGCTTTACAACACATGCACACATGCAAATTGGAAAAACAAAAACGTCCTATTGTTTTTCAAGATTGAAAAGCAATAAATGCTTCTGTTTTGATTTAGTATGTCTAATGACGATGAAGTGTCTGCTCTTTTTTGAATACCTAAATCCTATTTGGTCGATTGTTGATCACTTGTACTCAAAATGATTATTCGAAACATAGTAATCAATACCGTATTCGTCCTCATCACAATTAACGGCTTTCATTCTAAATAACGCTGTAATGATCTGAAAAATGATAATTGGAGCAAGAAGAATAAGAAGCGTAATCATCGTTTCATGAGTCAACATCTTTGCCAATATAGATTCTTGCAGTCGCGTATAAAACTAAAACTCCTATGCAACTAAAAAATGCCGGTTATTTTAAACGCAGTGTTTTGGGGTAATGCTTCCAATTCGAAACTATACTTCTCTACTTTAACTGTTTCATTCTTCTTTACCATTTTACGATACACAGCACCACTCATATCCTCACAGACATTATTGTCTTCGAAATGGATTCTTCTACTTAATTGAATAATAACTGCTATGATTTTCGTTAGATGGAATTACACCGAAGCTAATTTCCATCATTAGTGACGATACTGACCACGACAGGTTCGGTAGCAAGCCGGATCTCCAATGACAAGCAGAGGACAACCTTTTTCCTTAAACTTTGAAGTATTCTGATGAAGTTAAGACTCATGTATATGAATGTATTTTATAATTGTATTGTTACATGTCTTATGTCGTTTTGCTAATTTTCGTGCAGCTTGATTTGAAATTTTCTGAACTGTGCTTGTTCGAAGTTCAATATTGACAGAATCTTGTCGTCTGGATGCATGACAATTTGCATGAGAAAACATCTCCCAAGAGAATCTTGACAAGTCATTGTATTTATGTCTGAACACTTAATGTAATATTTCCATATAAGGAACGCATGTTTCGTGATGTTTCAGTTGATAATTAGACCTTTCTCAAATTATACAACATGCAGTATATAATATGGGTCTGAGCTTATGTCATTTATATGGTTAAAATCGATACGGATGTATCCACTATGGTATGCGTAATCCGCAAAGAGAAAAATCATTTCAATTTCACAGCAAATATTTAATTTACTGTAAGTAATGAAAAGGCAATCTCGAAGTGATATCAAAAATGCTATGCGGAAATTTTACAACCTAATGTATATTTACACATACACCTGTCAGGAATTTGGTACGTTAGGAGATTCCATGCAAGTTGTAAGTACTGCCGCGGCTGAGGTAAAACAGGTTAATCCGTGTAAAACGGTAACTTAACGAGGTTAAAAACGTCACAGCAAGGAAATACTTTGTTTCTCTCATAATAAAATCTCCGTAAGAAATGATAAATACGAACCATGTGCAGTTTTGTTTCTTGTTTCCAGTAATGAATACTATCTTTCTAGTAACTATGACTATTTTAATGGAGGTGAGTAAGAGAATAAACCAACGATTAATAATAGGCAATGATTATGATCATGACATCGGAAACTTACGACCACCGGGCTCAATGGACTAATTAAATTTAGAGTCCTGTAGAAAGGAAGATTAATCGACGTACTCAAAATAAGATTGTCCATGTTACGTGCTAAAGGTAAGAGGATTACGTAGTGCATGTATGTCAAGGATTTTTAGATCCACATCGATGGATAGACTGAAGGCGGATGGATAGACTGAGCTGATGAGAAGATTTATGGAGATTCTGCCCTCAGATTTTTATCAAAATACATTTATTTTTTTTCTGATATTATTATCAGTGCCAATATGTTTGAGGTACGTTCAAACCGGTGAACAAGGTATTTATTGAATTTTGTCACGGAAGACATATCCCGTTTGTTGACAAATGACGGGTATACACCTATATTCACCGGTTCATACGTGCCTCAAGGATATTCGGTCTTATAATGACAATACAATTTTACCCATCACTGCTTAGCGCTCACCGTCTGTAATCTAATTTTCTATGCATTACAATTCTTTTATTAAATTACTAAGTATACCCACAAATATCTCTCCCGTTCTGTAGATATGTAAAGTGTTTGACCTGTTCATAGGTAGCTGAACAAGAATCTATGTTGTGTGTATACTCATATTTGGTTTCGACAAGCACGAATATATCAACAGTTTTAATTATTCACTTTTAAAGATATGTTCAGGTTTAATATTGGTAATTATGAAAACGAAACTCTTCATCCTTGGCCGTCTTGTATATTTACTTTTAATACATTTCAGCAGATTCAAACCTGAATATGCTAATCACTGTTGTTTGTTACAGGAAAACAGCTTCTCGTTTACGAAAAATATGTATTCATAACATATTAGACTAATTAGTACAAGGGATTCTGTGACATAATTAAAACAATAGCAAGCACGCAGATAGAAGGCTTGCTTTTTGCTAGTTCGAGGGTATGTTGCACTTACAGGCATAAGAGCATATATTCTCTTAATGTGACTAGTGTTCAAACACCTGTGAGTCATAGACAAGCGAGATGCTATTCAAGAGCGATATACATCGATGTTCCGTCAGTTTTGTAACTTGATTTTACTCGCATATTTGATATAGTTAAAACTTATCAAATAAAACAAGATTTAACCTTTCAACATGTAAAGTAAACCATTAAAAGAAAGATGAATACATGTTACCATATATAATTAAATATAGCAAATATGTATGTTCGCTTATTTAAGGCCAGCACCTGTTACACTATATTACTTAAGACGAAGTTAGTTGAAGGTAAATTTATTTTACTACTTGAACGATTTGTTACGGATAACCAAGATGAAATATTCCATGTTGATTTCATTTCTCATTTTCGGTAAGTTGTGATTAGTGCATACATATCTCCCACCTGTAAAGCTAACTGGAAATCTTTGTTTATTGTTCTCATTTATTCTGATTCTAGTTAAGACTGCATTTGAGCATGTAAGTGTATACATACACAAGCATAAATTTACACATATCTATTTACGTGAGAGCTTCTTTGTGTGTCAATGAACAGAAAGGTCACAGGACTGATGCTTAAAATTTGATTCATAAAAAGTCATTATTGCTTTTAATCTCCATGCACAGTACCTGTTTTCTGTTATGACACGACATCGAGTAATATACCTTCTTAACGCGCGCGAAAATAAATGTATGCGTGTGTGTGTGTGTGTGTGTGTGTGTGTGTGTGTGTGTGTGAGCGTGTCCGTGCCAATGCGTATGTATGTGTTGCTTTATTTGCCTTCTACCTCTTGTCAGTCGATGTTAGTTTATATCCCATACGTGAGGAGACCTCCTTCGGTCATGAATGACCATGGGATTACACCCTAGAAAGTTACCCTCGGAGGCACAAATCTGAGCAAGGTTGTTTTGTGGAAGGTCAGTAGTCACCCATCCATACCAACCTCTCCTCTCCACACCACTGATGTTATCCAAGGGAAAGGCAAAGGGGCCGATACAGTTTGTCACCTGTGACGTCGCAACTCATTTCTACTGCTGAGTTAACTGGAACAACATGAAATAAAGCGTCTCGCTCAAGAACACAACACGTAGCCCGGTCCGGGAATCGAACTCACAAACTCATGATCGTAAGCTCGACACTCTAGCCACGAGCCATGCGTAAGCGTTTAAATTATATAAATATGAAACACTGACTCACTCTTATATAAATATAAATACTAAATCTATCTAAACATGCAAAAGCTATCGTCCAAAAAATAAAGTGTACCGAAGCAAAAATCGTACTGTAAAAGCGCAATAACCCCACCCCCCACAAAAAAGGCAAACTAACATCCTAGTACGTAATTTCTCTCGGCAATCAGCATACTTTCGCGATCTGCTCTATTTTACTACTAAAATATGCATGAATATTAAGCGATATTTGTTATAAGAATTAATGTCTCTACTCAAGATTAATACAATCGAGGATGGGGCATATAAAATATGCATATTTAAAAATCTCCATAATTTTTACATATAAACAAATCAATTCAGGAATATAGTACATGTACAGTATTAACTTAGGACAGTATCACCTGCCTCAACATATTTTTCTGTAATATTTATTTATTCGAAGATCTGATCATGTTATTTTACTTATATAAAATATCTTTTATTTTAATTTATAGAATTTGTACTGGCATCAGACCATTGTACAGAAACAGCCAAAGAATCTTGCCACGATGCAATGAAAGCATATCCACATATAAAATCAAATTTTGACTTCTGCAAGTACGTTTGCTTTCATATTTCTATTAATATTGTCAATGTTATATTTTCTTCTTTATTATCAGTATATTTTTTTTATAAACTTACAAAAATAGAAATATTCTCGTTGAATATAACGGAAAAAACCAACAGAAGAACCGGGGATCATGTAATGTAGTTGTTAAGTTTAACTTATAAATGTAATGGGTAATAAAATGTAGATTTAAAATGTTAATATGCTCAGATAGATTACATAATTTGGTGTTATACATATTCTTTCATAAGACCATTATTTTCTACTGTAATGTATATATTGATGTCAACATAAAAAATGACATTGAAATGGTTTAACATTACAATTGAGGCAACGTTGAAAATTTCATGGCCTGCCACAATATATTCTTTTATTCTTTTACTTGTTTCAGTCATTTGACTACAGCCATGCTGGAGCACCGAATTACGTCCAGCAAGTCGACCCCAGGACTTATTCTTTGTAGTCCTAGTACTTATTCTATCGGTCTCTTTCCCGAACCACTAAGTTACGGGGACGTAAACACACCAGCATCAGTTCTCAAGCAATGTTGGAGAGACAAGCACAGATACACAAACATATACACACACATACGTATATATATATATATATATATATATATATATATATATACGACGTGATTCTTTCAGTTTCCGTCTACCAAATCCACTCACAAGTCTTTGGTCGGCCCGAGGCTAGAGAAGGAAACACTTGCGCAAGATGTCACGCAGTGGGACTGAATCCTGAACCATTTGGTTGGTAAGCAAGCTACTTACCACACAACCACTTCTGCACCTATAAATAATCTAAGATAATGAAACATATCTTAACTATTTCTTTAAAATGATATTACCCATTTTATTTTTACTTTCAGACGCATAAAAATGTTTGAAGTATGTCTTGAAGAAACCCACAGCAACTGCAATTTCTATTTCTCAATCATCTATCACCATCAGTGCAGTGGTAAGATATATTTTTATTGTTCGTCTTCTTGTCTTAAACTCATCTGCGTTTGCCTTAAATACATTTGTTGTGGTATTCAGTCTCGTCACTCTTACTTATGATTTGAACCGAAACTAATATCTGACGAAAATATGTAGATATAATGCACCACACAGAATAAAAATCATAAAATCAAAATTTATGATGAATGGACGCAGACATGTCCTAGAGCATGTAGGTATAGATCGTTGCAAAAGGTTATAAAGTAAAAATACACAAGTTACTGATGACAGTTATATATGAATTATAATGACTTTACATTGCATAGTCTTGGGTTAATGTAATATTTACAATTTTGTTATTATTAACTTCCGATTTGTGCCGGTAGCGGTACCATTCATTCACTGTTCACTACTTCATTAAAAAAAAAATTATTAACGTAATATATATATAATTGCAGTTTTCATATGTTTCTAACTGGTGCAATTATGCTATTTTATTGTATTTTCTTACTATTAAATGTGGAAATGCATATAGGGAACATGCAAGAATTTCGTATATTCATAAAGATACTACCAGCACATACACTTGTTCAGATCCAGGGATAGAGAGAATTATACTTCCTCATCTCGCTTTCTCTGGTGACTCCGTGACACCTGAGACGAAAGATCCAACATCAAGTGTGTGTATGTGTGTGTGTGTGTGTGTGTGTGTGTGTGTGTGTGTGTGTGTGTGATTTATAATGCGAGAACAAGAATCTAACATACATTTATATTTTCTCTTAGTTTTACAATAATTTTACACTATAATATTTCTTTCTCTGCAGGAATTCACTGGAATGAAGATAACAATCTCCAAGAATACGACTGACGTAATCACAGTACCTTCAGTATATGATTATGGATTCAATGAATACCATTTGACTAATATAGCTAACATGTCACATCGCTTTTCGATTAATACTGCCTATAATATTACAATAAAGCAGAAATATATCACTTTAATATTCCTTGCACTGGCGATTAGATCTTCTCCTTCGTAAGACAGATCACATATAAAGTTAAAACGAATCCTAATTTATATTGCAATATCGTGGCAAATTTTAAAGCAAATTTGTTAAGACTTTTCGTTGGCAATAAAATACGATTGCTATACTAAAACATTCATATAATTATTATTACATTTTAAGTCTTCATGCATTACGCACTTCACTGCAAAACACACACACACACAAACATGTATATATATATATATATATATATATATATATATATATAGATAGATAGATAGATACATAGATATATATACATATATATACATATCATTTTTAATTTAACAGACAATATGCCATTACCACAAAGTTTATAATTATCTACATTAGAAATACATCTTATATTTTAACTGATATTATCACATATATGTCTAAACACAAACACACACACATATAATGCATATATATATGTGTGTGCGTGTGTGCGTGCGTGCGTGGGGTTGTATGTGCATAACTATTTATCTATATATAAATATATATATGTGTGTATGTGTATGTATATAAGTGTGTGTGTGTGTATGTGTGTGTGTTTGTGTGTGTTTGTGTGTGTGTGTGTGTGTGTGTGTGTGTGAGTGGGTGTGAAATTTACAGAAACGCAAAATGTGTAGACAAGTGTATAAACCGCAAGCAAGTGCATTTGTTTCATGGTCGGGAAGGTGAGAAAGTCTTCTCCGTTTCGAGCTACGTTTTTCAGCAGAAAGGAACACGATAAAATAAACAGAGAGAGAGTTATTGGTTAATCAAATACATGCTCATATTCATATATATATATATTCTTCTACTTCCTCCCTTTGTTTCTCCCTTTACAACTCTCTCTCTTCCCCTTACACCGGCATGGTCACATGCTTCCGGTCAATAATCCTTTTCTTCCTTGGCTATCGTCGAGCAAACACGCGAACCTTCGTCCCTTTCAAGTTCGTGCCTCACAGCGTTCATACACACATAACTTTTCTCGTCTGGCCGTAAAGCCTTTTCTGTTTGTTTTCCTGTCTTGTTTTTTGTCCGCCACTACATTGCTCCATGGCTAGATTTAATTTGAATATACAAATTTAATCTGCGGTCCATGGGATGAGCCGTTTTAACGATGCGTCCTGCCCAAGCTCGTCGAAACGCCGGTGTTAAAATGTGGG
>NC_068998.1:49810451-49812454 GCF_001194135.2 Octopus bimaculoides
ATATATATATATATATATATATATATACATATATATATGTATATATATATATATTATACTAGCAGATATACCCGGCGTTGTTCGTTATTAAAATATCATAGTTCTTTCATATTTTATATGTTTCAGTCATGTGACTGCAGCTATGCTGGAACACCGCCTTTAGTCGAATAAATCTGACCTAGGATTTATACATTCTAAGGCTAATATTTATTTTATCAGTATATTTTGCCGAACCGCTAAGTTACGATGTGAACACGACGTCGGTTATAAAGCGATGGTGGGGGTACAAACACACACGTGCACACACAAATATACACATATATACGCTAGTCTTCTTTTAGTTTCCGTCTACCAAATTCACCCACAAGTCTTTGGTCGACCTCGTGGTGATTTGTATTAAAATATAAGCTATAAATATGGTCCAATCGATGTATTTGCTAATCTGAGCTTTTCTCCAATTTCTGATTATTTACATTATATATGTGATTCTGTGCAACCATAGAATAATAAGCCGGACATAGTCTTAAATGAGAAAGAAAACAAAATATGCTGGATCATAAATATAGCACTCCCATCTGACAACAAGATATGCGATAAGGAAGAACTAAATGTCGAGTGATATGACAGGTTAACTTGAGAAATTAAGCAGTTGTGGTCGACGAACAAGGGAGCAGTAGTACCAATAATTGTCGGAGCCCTGGGAACAGTGAACAAAATCTCGAGAAGTACGTGGAACAAATAGGGGTTGCAATAAGGGTGGAGCACTTGCAGAAAACAACACTACTTTGGACCGCTCGAATACTCCGGAAGGTACTCGAAAAATAAGCGGTGTTACCTTAGTTCACTGGTAGTGAACAGCTGACACTGTAGTGCATCTCCAGCGTTAGAAGCTGTGAAAAGGCACTACCACTACTACTACTACTACTACTACTACTACTACTACTACTACTACTACTACTACTACTACTACTACTCATAATAATAACGACGATGATGATGATGATGATGATGATCATGATGATGATGATGGTGATAATAATAATAATAATAAAATATAGATGACAGAATTGTCGGTGGAAGAGATCATGCAAGAACAGGAAAAGTAAAACTAGGCAGTAGAAAAGATAAACAACATTAGAGATACAGTCCAATCAAAAGAAGAGCCTATGCGACAACAATAACAACACTATCAATCAGGATGTGACGATTGTTTTATTCTGACATGAAAATGTCAGAATAATACACGATATTTTATGAGGAACACTCAGTAATTAAAATATACGTTGGAATTTATGAAAATTACATATATTAGTTTACAACGTAGTGAAAATTTACTCCTTTAATGAGTTACAGAACATCTGTTGCTCCACGTTTCTTTATTCCTTTTTGCAAATATAAATAGTGCGCGGATGTATGATCATTAAACAACTACGTTGGGGGTGAATGATTCCGTAAAATGTAAGTAGAAATATTTTCAATACGTCTCTTCGTTTCGTTTTTCCATCTCCGATTTTAATTTTGATCCTCTATGTAAAAAAAAGATACTTCCCACGTTTTTCGAAGTGTCCCACCCATGAGATATCGATGCTTGATGTGTCAAAACGATTGTCGTGCTTAATAATTTAAATTCCTGTATATTCCACCTTCCATCTTTCATTATATATATATATTTCCCTCAATATACACAAGAGAAAAAGGCCAGGTCAGTTCCTCCTCAATTTTATTCGATTGTCAAAGAATATGTATAAGAATATGTATATGTATTTTTCCATATGTGTATTTTCATACACTGTTTTTAACAATTTCACCTTAATATCAGAGAATGTGTGACAATCAGTATGTAACACTACAAAGTTCATA
This sequence comes from Octopus bimaculoides, assembly GCF_001194135.2. Lineage (NCBI taxonomy): Eukaryota > Metazoa > Mollusca > Cephalopoda > Octopoda > Octopodidae > Octopus > Octopus bimaculoides. The sequence continues at coordinate 49,812,312 of NC_068998.1, forward strand.
CACAGCTTTATACTTTAAATATATTTTATCATCAAAGAATGTATATATGCATTTTAATACTCAAACTGTTTTTTAACATTTTTTTATTATTCTCAAAGACTTTTGATAATATTTTTTCTAAAAAAGTGAAACCGTTTAAGTAA
>NC_068998.1:49814062-49815864 GCF_001194135.2 Octopus bimaculoides
TATATATACGTATATAATTGCAGCGTGGTAGATAGTTGTAAACCACTAAAAACACAATAAACGTTAGATTCACTGCAACATTTTAATTCGATTTGGTTTGATGTATTTTCGTCGCTTTCAAACCGCGAACTGTTCTGAGGAACTAAAAATCAGTTCGTGACATATATGTGTTTACGTATGTAAGTACGTATGTATGCATATATGTATGTAAGTATATGTGTACGTGCGTAGGCATGCATATACTCTTGTATGTATATATGTAGTTATGCAGTTGTGTATGTATGCATGTATGTATGTATGTATGGATGGATGGATGGATGGATGGATGATGGATGGATGGATGGATGTACGTGGGTATTTATGACTGTGTAAACGTAAGTGCGTGTGTGTATATGTCTATGTACATGTAAACGTGTTAAAAACTTACGGTGATATCATACAAATAAAGGATAGTGAATAAATGATAAATGATATGGGTGGCTAATTCGCAAATTAACTCACGATAAGCAGTAATACAAGGGCTTCAATCGGCACCAGTATTTCAAGAAAAGAGGTTGAAACAACTTTATAACCACAGAAGCGGATCTTAATCAACTGACAAAGGGTGTAAGTACTCGCCACGGTCTTTAATAAAGCCTGATCAACGATTGTTTCACATTTCGACGCTTAAATCACCTTAACGCTCATCAGTGGTTCTCACTGCACGTACGGTTGAACCAATCTGGAGTTGTCAGCTCATAGATTTTAGTTAAAAGCATACGCTGTCTTTATACATAGAAAAACGGAAAATTATAAAGAGTATGTTTGGCTAATTCGCAAATTTACTACTTGAAGGCAGAAACATATGCGTCACTAATGAGTTCAAAGGGCACTAATAAGCACCAGTATTGCTAGAAATAAAGTCAATACAATTCAATAGCCACAAAAGTACGTTCTCAAGGGGTTCCAAGGGAGACAAGCTGACACATGATTACAGATTACAGATATAGCCACCCCACTGGGGATCCCGTATTTTGATGTTTATCGAATCTTGACGAACAACGGTTGCTCTCAACGCTCCTAGAGTTATAACCATCTAGCATCGTCAGATTATAAGATTTCCCTTAAAATCATACGCTTGTTCCATGCACGGGAAAGGTGAAAATTATAAACGATATCGGAAGCTAATTCATAATTTTACTGCATTAAGGCAGAAATATATCCATCACTAAGGGAAACGGAGTTCATTAATCAGCAGCAGTGTTTCACGTTCCCGTTCATCTGCCCGATGTCATCCACTTCCAGAAAGTTTCAACGCCTTGCGATACCAACCCAAATCCCAAACTAGAATATGTGGAAGTTTCAATTCAAATATAATGGGCAAAAATTCCACATACTAATACTTTATTAAAATGCATTTAAGTAGTGTATCGTAATGTCTTTTTTTTCCCGACAACATATAAAAAAAACAAAACATGCCTTGCATTTATTACACGAGGGAAACATGACACATCAGATAAAATTGTACGTATCTAAAGTACTTTAAAATTCAAATCTTAACAGTTCTGATTGTGTTTGACGCGAGTAACAACGATGAAATATGTTATATTTCTTCTTCTTCTTCTTCTTCTCCTTGAAGGTAAGTAATATCCATATCATTTTCCTTCATCCCGAAACGTGTTAGGTATTCATGATCTCTGAATACCTATATATCTATACCATCTCTTTCTCTCTCTCTCTCTCTCTCTCTCTCTCTCTCTATCTCTCTTCCTCTCTCTCTTTCTCTCTCTCTTTCTCTCTCTCTTTATATATATATATATATA
>NC_068998.1:49816717-49817228 GCF_001194135.2 Octopus bimaculoides
ATATATGAATATATATATATATATATAAGACGTTTGCGAAGACACAATTGTCTCTAATATTATCTAGTGAAACAATTTGAAATCAGAATCAATAATAATAGGCGATTGCGGGGTTGAACCGGTTTTCAAATTTCAAAGTAATGTACATTAAAGAGGAATATGTGTATTTTGCTTAACAACAAACAAAATGAGGAGAAATATCCATCAAATATAAATAATGGAAATATTAGAAAAGATAATGATATAATTGAATACTTATTGACCAAAATGTTCTTCGATTTCAAGGTTATGCACTAGTAGAGATCTGCTATGAATTAGCCAAGTCATATTGTCATGAAGCTATCGTAAAATATCCCGAAAAGAAGCCGGATAGACACATATGCGAGTAAATATGCTTTTTTTCTACAATTATTTCTCATATTTTTATACATAAATTTATAATTACTGATGTTTGAATTTTTCCTGTATGTTGTCACATGACGCCTAGCACTTTATACTAATTATATATATA
>NC_068998.1:49817244-49819075 GCF_001194135.2 Octopus bimaculoides
TATCAATTCATTAACTCTGATGTTTTATCCCAACAATTCTAAAAGTTTTTTTATGGCTATGAGTTCTGTTATGATTATGAGTTGCGATGTATTCCAGAGAGCTCGACACACCAACGATGTTGTTGGTGAAGATATAGCGAATTCGAGCACTGTATGTCACTGAGTTTTGCAGTTCCATTCTGGTGGCATTGCTTTTGAAAACCGTGCTATACTTGAGTACAAAGAAGAAAATAATGAACTGGAATCTGGAGTGGATGCAGATAGATATCAAATTACGCATGAGGCAGCAGCAAGGTTTGATGTTTCGATTTCAAGTTAAAGAAACTGGACAAGTTGGTACGAACTGAACGAGCAACAAATGAACCGTTGTCTTTAAAACTTGCTCTGCTTTGCTGTCAAGGCATAAAAGCGAAATATTTTGCATCGTATAGTTGCACATTATAAAAATAATAGCAAGCGTTCCAAACGGTGATTGGTTAGAGAAGAAGTGCAAAGTGAAAATTCTTTGATCGACGCTATTACAATACATACAGAAACTCCACAGAGTGAACAATATTGGCAGCTGTTTTTAAAAGGTACTGTAAATGAAAGTATATATGAAATATTTTCAGATATATCACATTTTAACTTTATCTCGCAATCTCTTTTTATCTTTTAGTCGCTTAAATCATATGACGGGTTGTTATAATAGGCAACGGAATCCGTGTGCTTCATCGATCAGACAAATGGCTTACAAACACCTCTGTGGTATGATATTTTAATTACTTATAATATTATTGTGAGAAATGTTGTATCAGATGGAATTTCGTGCAATAATAATTATTGCACTGGGAACGGAATCGATTTTTCAGTGACAGTAAATATTATCTGAAAATAAAAACGTATTTAAGCATTTCTACACAGTTAGCCATTAGAACAATCACAGCAATTGAATTTTGCATCAAATTTGATGTAGTAATTACCAATAAGAGATAACTGTTTGGTCAGTCGCTTCCATAATCAAAATAAATATTTTAGTGTTACCTTGTAAATTTATCAAATATGAAAGAATGAAGCAGAGAGAGAACACGGAAATTTATGTAACGAATTCTCGCATTAGGTATTTAAGATTTAATGAGGCATTGCTTGGAAAGCCAGTGCTCTGCTAATAATCGAAAACTAACGGAACCCCAAACTTCCTATTAAATCTAGGTTTTCTGCTTAAACTGAAACGCACTATTGCTATGGGTTCACGGATTATACGTCAAGTGAAATGATGAAATGCCGCGTCAGCTGTTACTCGTGAGTCTCACGTAAGAATTTTTATAACTATATAAGTATTCTTCGGTTTTCTTTTGTCAGTTTCATAGCACATCAAATATTTAATTTTTAATGTTGAAAAAAGAAGAAATTTAATGAACTACACTCACTATGCCACTAAATTTACCTAATACTAATATTCTTGCACACGTCTGTTTTTGTCAAGTAACCGTTACACCCTTGGAAGTCCATTAAAGATGTTATCTTAAAAATGCAATCAGCCTATTGTTAAATTATAATATATGCAGAGTTTTGTCAGAATCTGCTCTCTTGTGTAGGCAACAAATTGAAAAACAGAAATTGCCATTTATATATTTATGTGTGTGTGTGTTTGTGTATGCATATATATATGTGTATATATAATATATATATTACACACACACACACACACACACATATATATATATATATATATAAATGGCAATTTCTCTTTTTCGATCTGTCTTTTACCGCCTCGCTGCCTACACAAGAGAGCCGATCCTGACAAAACTGTGCATATATGATAATGTAACTATAGGCTGATTGAATATAT
>NC_068998.1:49819173-49821333 GCF_001194135.2 Octopus bimaculoides
TATATATATATATATATATATATATATATATGTATATATATATATATATATTGTGTTTGTGTGTATATACATAGATATGTATATATGTAAACATTCATCTCATTTGCATAATGTCTTCAAGTCATTTTGTTTAAATATATATTTCTTATTTTTGCAGATGACACTACGAAAGATACCAATTGTAATTGTGATTTTTTTCCATCTGGAGAAATAAACAATTCAATAAAGCACTGTGTTGGTATATTTCAATATCTGTGCCATATTTTGTCGTTGGTGGGATTTCCAAAATATATTTGTTGAAATTATACCACTAGGTTTCAATATTAGCTGTTGATAAAAAAAGAAAATAAATGTGTAAGACCATTGTTTCACTAAATGCTTGAATATAGTTGATGCCACAAATAACTGTTCTACCTCTATGTATATACAGCAAGACTATTAGCTATTCTTACTGTTGCTCCCTAAACATCATAACTTGTTCTGCATGTTTAAATATTACATCAAGTTTATTGTACCAAGCAACGTACAATTTTATCAATATTTTACTATGGCTGTTCAATTAAATTGTCTCCTAACCTACTTCCGTTTATTGCGAGAAACACAACTTGTACAGGTATAATGATACATGTCTCTACATGTTACATTTTAAATTAATTGCTGCACAAGACCAAAGCCTCCCCACCAGAAATTATCAAAAACATATAATGAAAAGAAACAAACATGACAAGTAGCTGTAGAATATGTGGAGATGGACAAGAAACAATAAATCATATTATCTCTGGCTACCCAGTCCTGGCTAAGAAGGAATATATTCACAGACACGACAGAGCTGGGAACTATATACACTGGAAACTATGCCAACACTATGGAATAACAGCAGAAAAAAGATGGTATAAACACACGCCAGAAAAGGTCACAGAAAACGAGAGCGCAACCATACTCTGGGATATGCCATTACACACAGATAGAGAGATTAAGGCGAATAGACCAGATATAGTTGTCAAAGATCATGAAGAAAAAAAATGCTTTCTAATTGATGTATCAATACCAGCAGATGACAACGTTTCCCTAAAAGAAATGGAAAAACTTTCAAAATACAAAGACCTGGAAATAGAGGTAACTCGAATGTGGAATCTAAAAACAGAAACCATTCCTATCATAGTAGGTGCCTTAGGTATAATAAAAAAAATATTCAGACAAATACATAACAAAATCACCAGGACTTACAAATATATATAACATACAGAAAATTGCACTACTGGGCACTGCACACATCCTACGCAAAATACTTTCAATACAGTAACCATAAGAGAATCACAGCAAACAACAGCACATACCCAAGGCACACAGAGCTGCGCTCGGTAGTGAAGTGAGAGCACGTTATAAAAATAAAACTACTGACCAATAATACTTATAATAAATACAACCCTGTTAACTACGAAATAACCTGGCTATAGAAAATGAAGAAGGTGAAGATAGTGCCAATTATCGCTGCGGTCTTGCGAACAGTATCTGAATGCATCAAGAGGAATATAAAGGAAATAAAAATAGAATAGAACTCTTAGAAATGGCTTGCCTCCTTGGCACAACAAGAATAATCAGGCAAGTATTAGATAGCTGAAAAGAATGGATAGCATGGAACTGTAGGCTGCAGGCAGCAAGCCCGCTACGCATGCGAGACTTCAGGAGCTCTAAAAAAACCTGTGATGAAGAGAAAAAATAATAATAATAATAATAACGGATGCAGTACGGGGCAGTGGCTCTCATGGCTTCTGATCTTAATTGATTGGAAGTGTTATCATGTACATTGTTTTGTCTTGGTATAAAAGATGGGCTACAGCAAATATTCTGCTCAATACCACAGATTTGCTTGTCAGTTGTTTGACCTTAACCAGTTGAGCATGTTCTTTGAGGGCTGACGATATGTGCATCTCTGATCATGAGCAGAAGTAATGGGGGAGCATCATAGCCATGTGATGAGAGGAATTATTTTTGGTTTGAATAATTCACCTTTGGAAACATGGGTGTTTTGCTCAACATCCTTAAACCTTATTCAGGGACCTTTTGAGGGAGATGGGCTACTCGACCTGAAGAAAATTCTAACTGGGCCCCACCTGCGAGGTTATGCGCTGTTTATCTTGATATGAGATCACCATGTCG
>NC_068998.1:49821343-49823795 GCF_001194135.2 Octopus bimaculoides
GCCCCACCTGCGAGGTTATGCGCTGTTTATCTTGATATGAGATCACCATGTCGCGCACATATGGTTGTGATGCATGTGCCTGGTGTACCCTTATCAGACGGGTAGTCATGATGGGTATATTGGGCTTCGTATATTTTAACCCAGTGTCACTTTGATGGCATGCACTACTCCCTCAGTCAATGATAATAATAATAATAATAATAATAATAATAATAATAATAATAATAATAATAATAATAATAATAATAATGAAAGGAAACGGGTGGAGTCTCGTTATGGGCTCATAAGGATACATCTAGTGATGGTGGAGCAATAAAAACACTGGTAATTGCGCAACCTGATAATCGCTACCTCATATGAGTGACAATGAAGAAATAAAATATTGTAAATAACGGTGGTAATGAAACTGAAGCCAATGATGGTGACAGTGTTGCACCCGGTAGGCTCAGAGATTCTGGTCCGGCTGCAGCCTGTCGATATCCAGAAAGGGCCACCACACACGGCGTAGGTGGAGCAAACAAATTAATGCTGTGGTCATGGAGTGTTACTACCTGAGCAACCCGGTAGATGAAAATGGTGCTCAAATTAGGGGTTATCTACAACGTATGTATGATAATTGTAGAGAAAATGGATTGTTTCAAATCACGGAAGAGGGACTATGTGATCAAGCTAGAGCAATAAGAAAAAAAAAAAGGCTGGTTCACAGTTGAGATAGAGGCTATCAAAAGACGGGTCATGGACAATAGCAGCATAGATAAGAATAAAAATACAGTTCTTACTAGTAAGAGTAATCTCATAGCACAGGAAAGGAGCAGTGGTAGATTACTTTATGAGAGGCATATAGCGGATCTAAAATAAGTTAGACCAAAATCCCATGCAAGGATTTGGTACACAGAAAGTAAAATGAAGCCAGTCACCTAATACAATATAATATGAAAGTAACGTGCCGGCGCCTTTTGATTAATTATGCGTTGTTTGCATGTCATGTCAAAGTGATACATGATAATATATTCGATAAGAAACACGCAGTATGTTAAATATATATTATAAGTTATGAATATCGTTTATCAGATTGTCACGCAATAAAATATAAATTTAGCGCATGTGTGCTTACTTAAAAACCACCTGCAGCCGCACGGTTATTCCTTTATATAAGGAGCAGGGAATATATGCTTGACCACCGCTTCATCGGGGTGAACGATACCCGTCTTGTCTCCGTTGTCCTCAGTAAGTAGAGATTCATTTAATTTCGTTGTTTATGCAATTAGTTCTCCCAAAAAATTCACGCTCAGTGAGTAATAAATGTACACGTAAATTTACACAAATCAACATACAGCACTTCCCCACAAATAAACCCACACAAAAATACACACACACACACACACACACACACACACATACATATATATATTTTGCACACATACATACGTGCGTATAGGCGGTAAAAGGCGATTGAGAGGACTGAAACAAATAAAAGAAAAAATATTATATATATATATATACGTTTATATATAACTCAATGTTATATGTGTATGTGCGCTTGTGTCTGTGTGTATTTCTTATATAGGTCTATACTTACGCGTTGTTGATGTGAATAACACATTGAAAAACCTGTAGAAATAGGACAGCTATGGACAAATGCTTAAGCTCCCATATCAAGATAATAAATTCTCGTTTATGAAAATAATATTGGATGTTCTGTTTTTAATTAGTGAATGCCTGATTTACGATCCCGATAGGCCAAGATTCAAGAAAAAAATATCCACCAAACAACTGGGATATCATATGTACAACCATTAAGAGAAATATTAAATTGAGAATCACAAGCCTCTTCATAAATTTAATGTGTTTCTTTGATTTTGCTATATGGATTCCAATGAGGGAGCATTATACCTTAGCTAGAAACCAAGACTTTCACTAGAAACTGAACATACACACATAGTCATATGCGCACACACGTACATACATACACGGGCACACAAGGCGGCGAGCTAGCAGAAACGTTAGCACGCCGGGCGAAATGCTTAGCGGTATTTCGTCTGCCGTTACGTTCTATGTCCAAATTCCGCTAAGGTCGTCTTTGCCATTCATCCTTTCGGGGTCGATAAATTAAGTACCAGTTAGGCACTGGAAAAGAGATTATTCTGAAATAGTTTAATATTTATACATATTGTACACTTAAATACTGACTCATCATATATTAAGCGAAAAGAAATGTTTGCTTACTTTTGTTATTTATTTATTTCGAGTGCAAACGGTGCGAATCGAGTGTAAAAAAGAAATGATGTGGTTTTAGCGTCATTTGACGTCTATTTGTAAAGTGTAGGTACTGTTTCTGAAAACCTTTAACTATTTTTACACACACACACACACACATACATATACACACTCATACACACACTCACACACACACGCAGACACACTCACACATACACACACGCACACACACACA
>NC_068998.1:49824248-49824528 GCF_001194135.2 Octopus bimaculoides
AACATTTCGCACAGGCCGGAATCTGATATTGCGCTAGATATATAATAGCAGAAAATGGTAGTGGAATTCTGTTCACTAAAGACATCCAAAGTGATATGACGGACTCGAAGTGCTTCCAGACACGAGAGTGATATACGTCGACAACAACATATTGATGGTGACACCTGCAGAGATTCATATAATATACACACACACACACACACATACATATACACACTCATACACACACTCACACACACACGCAGACACACTCACACATACACACACGCACACACACACA
>NC_068998.1:49824538-49825895 GCF_001194135.2 Octopus bimaculoides
TATATATATATATATATAAACTTGTCAGTTAGGTAAGATTATTGAAAACACCATATTTATCAAAATTCTTGACAGTTTTACATAATATATCTGATGCATATATGCATTATTGTTGATAAGTATATTGTTTTTTTTATGGGAATGTGCCTTGTAGTCTATTATAGCCATGGGCCGACCAATGGCGTGTGAGTGGATTTTGTAGACGGAAACTCTAATGATACCGTCGTATCGTGTACACACACACACACACACACACACATATATATATGAGTTCACGTAGCCTTCACTTAGGAGTTCGGTATAAGAGTTCGACAGAACAAGTTCCAGATTCACGAGGGATATGTGATGGGGACGATTTATTCCAGTAGAGGCCCCAGTTAAATGAGTGAAACAATTAAAACAATATAAGAATATAAGAATAATATCTGTACTTGATACTTGCATACATAACCGCATATAATAACTCTTTAACCAAACGGCTACATTGAAACAATTCCTGTCGATTCCATCGTTTGACAGATTAAAATTTCAAGAACTTTATATTAGGACAGTCATGCTCTCTCTATGTATAAAATTGATAAAATAATACCCAAACGAAATCCTGTACGTCTCGAATTTTATTGTTCAATTACTACCAGTGTGAAATAAAATAAATCTATGCATACATAAAATACACACAAAATTGTGTGTGTGTGTGTGTGTGTGTGTGTGTGCGTGTGTGTGTGTGTGTGTGTGTGTGTGTGTGTGTGTTTACGTGACTTTTTGTGTGTTTTCTCATAATGCGTACAGAATTTTCTAATTTGCAGAGACGGGAACAATTACTGGATATTTGGTTACCAAGGAACAAGCCCTCGTGGCAGAATATGAGTAGGAGTTTCTTTTATCCCACTGAATCTGCCAACAGTTGCCCGATATTTGTAGCGTAATACAATAATATACATTGCCAGAATAAAATATGACCTTATGTCACTTGAGGGAGAAGCAGTAGGTTAAATATATTTTATAGATTATGAAAATCGCATAAATATAATACATGAAATTGCAACGTAATAAATTGGAAATTTCCCTTACCCCTACCACAGCCGCGGCTTTTCTACAAATACAGTATACAGAATATATCTTTATCCACTTCTCTATCGGGTGAATATTTGATTTCTTAACTACATTCTTATTTTAAGTAAGTAGATATAATTTCGTCCTGTTCTTTAAGCTCTTAGTGTACAGACACACGCAAACACACAGATGTACAAACTCACATACACACATATCTACATATAGGAACACATGTATATATATACACAAATATCGTTATTGCGTTGCTGTTTTTTCTTCTATCTTTCTCTTTGTTTTTTTTTTT
>NC_068998.1:49825905-49828521 GCF_001194135.2 Octopus bimaculoides
GGGGGGAATTACACACATATACACACACAAATATGTTCATATGAATATGTTCTTATATTCTTACAATGCACGTTCAGCTTTTCAGGGATGTGTATAGGTACTCATGCGTGCATAACTTATTTCAGACCACTATATTGAATTCATGTAATATTATTTCCATCATCTTGTTCATGCACAAAAATAAATATTGTTGTAAGTTATAGTGTCCATTGACAAAGTGTACTTTTCGTAACTCTTGAACCCTGCTTCTCGTTACACCAGCTGCTGTTTAATCTTCCGTTAGCTTCCATATAATTATGAAATATTACGATCTTCTAAAATATTACTGGTAATCTTGAATTATTATTAATGAAATATTTATTTAGTCCTGTTTAACCACAAGCTATGGTGTAGTAGAAATTTTCCCTAAGAATATCTGTATGGCTTTCGCATATTTCATCTGGCTGTATGTGTGTATTTATTCATATGTCTTTACTGTCCACAAAGGGCTACACACAGAGGAGACAAACACGCGCAGACAAACGGATTAAGTCGATTCTACCGATACCAGTCCGTAACTGGTACTTATTTAATCGACCCCGAAAGGATGAAAGGCAAAGTAGACCTCGGCGGAATTTGAACGTAGCTGCAGACGAAATACCGCTAAGCATTTCGCCCGGTGAACTAACGCTTCTGCCAGCTCGCTGCCTTTATATGTATTAGTTCAGCTGAGTGAGTAAGATTCCCTATTCCGAAACAGTGAATTGATCTCTGAAACATCGCAGCAAAGCACCTACATCCCTGTCAGCGCCCGTGGAAAGTATTCAAGACTTTGGCAATCTGCGATAAATTATTGGCACTAAGTCTCCAGTAACATACTGCGGAATAGACTCAAACATTTCGAACAAACAACACGTGACTCTCCATCAATTACCCGGGGCAAATGAATCATAGTAGCTCTTAACATAATTATAATGCGAGGATATTATTCAATAACGTGTGATAAGAAATAGGAAGAGAAGAACTTGGATACTTGCAACAGTAAGATGACAATATTATTGATCAAACTACTGGCTTCACGCAAATTTTCATACAGAAAGTATTTTGCTACTGAACAATTGAGGAATCAGTGATCAGAGCAAAATAGAAATTGTAGAAAGTCAAAATAAACATTTAGGAAAGAGTGTAATGAACAATCTGCAATTAGAATGCAAGCACTGATAATTGAATGAAAATTCCAGAATTTAGCAACACATACATCTGTATCAAGATTATTATAAGCATAAAGACATAGCAATTTGAAGTTCACAAAAACAACTGCAACATGGGTAGAAATTATAATACACAATGCTACAGGTTTTGATGTCATCCTCCTCATGAAACTTTCCAAACACAGCAAACCGAATTTAAATTAAAATCATATGTAGAATATTTGAAATCTTCAACGTATTTTTTCTAGGAACGTTTTTCCACATTAGAAATATTTTATAAAAATGCATTTGAACACAGTACCTGAACATTTGTTTGAACGTTTGTTTGAACATTTGTTTGAAACTATAGTAATATAATTTGTTTGTATTTAATTCAAAGGAGTTGAATTTATTTCACAGTAATAATAATTTCGCGCCATTCTAATATGTTTCAATTTTTATTTTAACAGTTGGAACTGAGAATGACTCGCGTAACATCGATGAAATTTTGTATATGTACTTTTTTCTTTGTTCGTAAGAAACGTTTAATATCTCTCATAACTGATTTTATGCGTAATATATGATTCCGTTCCCTCTTCTTCGCAATATTCGTGTGTATGTATGAGAGTGTTTGGAAGTATATATATATATATATATATATATATATATATATATATCGACCCCAGGACTTATTCCTTGTAAGCCACGTCACTTATTTCTGTTTTGTTTTTTTTTTAGATCATACACTCTTAGGTTTTTTATTTCCAGTTTTGTTGTATAATGAAAAAGGAGACACGATCCGAAGTAAAATTTCAAGCTATCATGATTGGACAGATAAAATGCCAAACTGAACACAAAACGGATTTAAATATAACCATCTTTTTAAATATATAAAGCTAGGCGAATGTATGGCTGTGTATTTAAGAAGCTTGCTCCTCGTTAACATGTGTGGGATTGAGAAACACTACGTGCTATCCTGGTTCAGTTTCCTCTACTACATCAAGAGACCGATGAATAAAAATGGAGATGTTGTGAAATGAAAGAAACCTATTTGTACACGTGTGACTTTCTCATTGTATAGATTCATAAACCAGCTTACATTTTGTTTGATGGTTCATTGGAATCACTATACTTTAGTGCTTAGGAAATATAGACACATATAATGAGTGCCATATTGAAATATATTTGGTGTGCTATACCCATAAACATGTACCGAATTAACGACGACGCTTCAATGAGTGAAATAAAGAAAACGATAAAAAAATATATGTGTATAGAATAAGTAATAAATTTACAGATGCTGGGACTGAAACGTTATATGGAAGCTATGGATTTATATCCATTACGTATAATCGACACAAATTACTGCAAGTATGTTAGTGTTCTTTATAAATTACTGCAAGTATGTTAGTGTTCTTTATAAAAAAAAAAATCTTTCATATTTTTT
>NC_068998.1:49828531-49829925 GCF_001194135.2 Octopus bimaculoides
ACTATACTTTAGTGCTTAGGAAATATAGACACATATAATGAGTGCCATATTGAAATATATTTGGTGTGCTATACCCATAAACATGTACCGAATTAACGACGACGCTTCAATGAGTGAAATAAAGAAAACGATAAAAAAATATATGTGTATAGAATAAGTAATAAATTTACAGATGCTGGGACTGAAACGTTATATGGAAGCTATGGATTTATATCCATTACGTATAATCGACACAAATTACTGCAAGTATGTTAGTGTTCTTTATAAATTACTGCAAGTATGTTAGTGTTCTTTATAAAAAAAAAAATCTTTCATATTTTTTATAATTTGAATTTATAAATGTATATATTTGCCATAAACGAAAAATGCATTATAAATAAACAACGAGTGATAAAGGACGTATGCGTATACTGAGTGTAAAACCAATGGGAGACAGAAAGTTAGGGTCCCTAATCCCTCACCAGTTATCAACCAAATTTCAGCGAAATATTCACTCCTATCATTAATGGTGCAAAACTGAGAATTAACATTTTGGTTGATAACTGATGACGAATGAGGGGCCCTCTGTGTGTGTCTTCCGTTCGGGTGTACAATCAGGATAGGTATGTTTCTGTGCGTCGTTTATTTACAATGCATTTTTTCATTTATTTAGCGACGAGTTTTATTAGAAGTACGTTTATATAGGCGCAGGTGTTGCTGTGTGGTAAGTAGCTTGCTTACCGACGACATGGTTCCGGGTTCAGTCCCACTGCCTGGCACCTTGGGCATGTACCTTCTACTATAGTCTCGGGCTGACCAAAGCCTTGTGAGTGGATTTGGTAGACGTAAACGTAAAGAAGCCCGTTGTCTATATGTATATATATGTGTGTTTGTGTGTCTGTGTTTGTTCCCCCAACATCGCTTGACAACCGATGGTGGTGTGTTTACGTCCCCGTAACTGAGCGGTTCGGCAAAAAAGCCCGATAGAATAAGTACTAAGCTTACAAAGAATAAGTCCTGGGGTTGATTTGCTCGACTAAAGGTGGTGCTCCAGCATGGCCGCAGTCACATGAGTGAAACAAGTAAAAAGAGTATAGCGAACACGACACAATGAAGTAGAGAAATTTGAAAAGACAACACGAAACTGGTTATTTCTCAAAATACAATGTTTATATACCAAAAAGATTTTCTAACATTTTTCTAACATTTTTCTAACATTTTTCTTACATAATTTAAATATATGCTTTAACCATGTAACACAAGCCTTCTGTAGTTTTTTCACTCTTATTATCTTTTATACATCCAACCACGTGCTTTCACATACCAACTTTCTCACCTATATATAAATATATACATACATATATATACATATATATATACATATATATTTATTATATTTATCTTATGATATTTAC
>NC_068998.1:49832098-49834391 GCF_001194135.2 Octopus bimaculoides
TATATATATATATTCATATTTACGTGTTTAGGACAGCGAGCTGGCAAAATCGCTTAGCATTTCGTCCGACTTATGGTGCTAGGACATATTCACCCGACTGCGACTTTCCCGTTTATCTTCTCTGGGTAAAAAAAATTAATAAATAATAAAATTATTATCAGTTGAACACTGAGGCGGATGTAATCAACTCTCAGTCAAAATATTCCAAACTATTTAATGATCCATTCCCTCCTAGATCCACTTGTAGCGATAATTTGTTTACAGAGTTTCAGCCCAGACAGTTGAACTCAACATAAGCCAGGCAAATATTTTGTTTACGACTACAAATTTACACCTCACCTGTATTTGAATACAGCAAGTAGCGAGTAGGAACGTTCAGTCCGATTAAATACTACAGACTCGCAAATTCTTCTGTAAATTTACCGAATTATATAAATAATAGCTTAATGTATTGGCTCAAGGCCAGCAATTCCTATGTCGCCATGTCTCACCGATTACATTGATGACGGGACATGGCATGAACTGAAAGAGGAAAACATCATGTTGATCTTGACATGATTGGACCTCTGAAGGCCGGATGAAATGTTACTATGCACATATTTCCAAAGCTCGAATAATTCTACCAGTATATCACCATTTTACAATAGATATACTAAGCAATATGTATAGAATATTATTCCATGACATATATTATAATTTCTTCTCCAAATTTGTTTTTACTTTTAGTCGAATACATTTGTTCGGTCCCTGGCTCAGACAAAGGTTCCCTTTTTGTGCTAATTTATTCGCCGGCCTATTTACGGCGGTGAAATGTGGTAAGATATTTTCATTAACTATTGTAGTTTTACGAGAATTAATAATGTTTCAAAGGATTGAATACATACAATCGTTATTTTGCACTAAATTTTATTACCTAATATTCCAGTGAACACCTATTTTCATTGAATGGATCTATTATCTGCAACGAAATTGGCTTTTCTAATGTTATGGTTATCACTTAATAATTCTCATTCAGTTAAGCATAACTATAATCACTGTGTATATTGCGAGTATGTATATAAATATTGTAAGTAATTTCAACGGTGAAGGCGCAATGGCTCAGTGGTTAGGGCAGCGGACTCGCGGTCAAAGGATCGCGGTTTCGATTCCCAGACCGGGCGTTGTGAGTGTTTATTGAGCGAAAACACCTAAAGCCCCACAAGGCTCCAGCATGGGATGGTGGCGAACCCTGCTGTACTTGTTCACCATAACTTTCTCTCATTCTACCTACCTGTTTATGATGTACCTGTATTTCAAAGGGTCAGCCTTGTCACACTGTGTCACGCTGAATATCCCCGAGAACACACGTGTCTGTGAAGTGCTCAGCCACTTGCACGTTAATTTCACGAGCAGGCTGTTCCGTTGATCGGATCAACTGGAACCCTCAAAGTCGTCAGCGACGGAGTGCCAACAACACTGTATGCAATTTCAAGTATTTAAAATGTCATTAGCAATAAGATATAAATTTGTTAAGTCGAATCAATTGTTAAATTTTAATTTTTGTTAATTTGCAAATCAATAGAAGTTGGGAACGTACCAAATTGAGGACAGGAAGATTACAATAATAAAAACGTGCATTTTATATATATATATATTTTTTTGTTACAAGTCATTTTTATTAACGCTCTTTGAAAAGTCAATAAATATAACGAACAAATTAATTGATCACCTATTTTCTATTTATTCTAAGTAGAAAATTGGTTTAAGAACCAGCAGTTTTCTAGTTCTTCTAGGCAGAGTACTGGCTCAAGAAAATGCTTCTCCTTCGTTCCGCCTTGAGTCAATATGGATCCTATTATTGCTTCTAATAATATCGGTATTGTTGTGACGAATGCTGTCTCAGCTGATGCTTATGTATTTCACGTAAACATATTCATAAATAAAAACTGATTTCAAATTCTGTATGGTTTCTTTCTTGAAGAACGTAACAATCACTTAAAGTACAGTCGAAATATGAAGAAATCTGAGAAACAAAACATGTACTAAATTATCCTTCAAATAACTGTACACTAAACCTATAATTTCAATGTAATATAGTGAAATATCATTCTTTCAGTATGCAATTCATATCACCGACACGGAAAGTTAGTCCGAAATAACACGCTAAATTAAGAATGAAATAATATTCTGACGTACGTCTAAGAATTGAAAGTTTATACGTTTCAGCACTGGGTTATGTTTATCTATGATAAACTTACCCCAAAGAATCAAAATTATGGGGATTAAAGTCATTAAATGAATGGATTTGATTCTA
>NC_068998.1:49834491-49835685 GCF_001194135.2 Octopus bimaculoides
TATATAGAATGTTATTCCATGACATATATTATAATTTTATCTCGAAATTTGTTTTTGCTTTTAGTCGAATAAATATGTTCTATGCCTGTTTCAAAAGACACTTCAGTTTTTGTGCTAATTTATTTGCCGACCTATTTAAGAAGGACAGATGTGGTAAGATATTTGCATTAACTATTGTAGGTTTGCGAAAATTAATAATGTTTGAAAGGATTGAATACATACAATCGTTATTTTGCACTAAATTTTATTACCTAATATTCCAGTGAACACCTATTTACATTGAATGGATCTATTATCTGCAAAGAAATTGGCTTTTCTAATGTTATGGTTATCACTTAATAATTCTCATTCAGTTAAGCATAACTATAATCACTGTGTATATTGCGAGTACGCATATAAATAGTGTAAGTAATTTCATGGGTGAAGACGCAATGGCCCAGTGGTTAGTGCAGCGGACTCACGGTCAAAAGACCGCGGTTTCGATTCCCAGATCGGGCGAGGTGAGTGTGTATTGAGCGAAAACACCTAAAACTCCACGAGGCTCAAGCAGGGGATGCTGGCGTAATCTCTGTACTATTTCACCACAAATTTCTCTCACTCTAACTTTCTGTTTCTGATGTACTTGTATTTCAAAGGGTCAGACTTGTCACACTGTGTCACGCTGAATATCCCCGAGAACACACGTATCTGTGGAGTGCTCAGCCACTTGCACGTTAATTTCACGAGCAGGCTGTTCTGTTGATCGGATCAACTGGAACCCTCAAAGTCGTAAGCGACGAAGTGCCAACAACACTGTATGCAATTTCAAGTATTTAAAATTTCATTAGCAATAAAATATAAGTTATTTGTTAAGTCGAATCAATTGTTAAATTTCTATTTTTGTTAATTTGCAAATCCATTGAAGTTGAGAATGTACCAAATTGAGGACAGGAAGATTACAATAATAAAAACGTGCATTTTATATATATATATATATATTTTTTGTTACAAGTCATTTTTATTAACGCTAATTGAAAAGTCAATAAATATAACGAACACATTATTTGATCACCTATTTTCTATTTATTCTAGGTAGAAAAGACGCTAAGGAATCAGCAATTTTTTAGTTCTTCTAGAGAGTATTGGTTGAACAAAATGCTCCTCCTTCGATCCGCCTTGAGTCAATATGGATCCTATTATTGCTTCTAATAATAT
>NC_068998.1:49836412-49837726 GCF_001194135.2 Octopus bimaculoides
TATATATATATATATACAGAGAGAGAGAGAGAGAGACCGAGATACTCTCTTTTACTCCAACATTTTTTAGTCATTTGACTGCGGCCATGCTGGTGCACCACCCGTACTCGACCCCAAGACATTCTTTCTAGGCGTAGTACTTATTCTATCCTTCTTGGTTCCCGAACCTCTATGTTACGGGGACTCAACACACCAACATTGTTTGTCAGGCGATTATGGCTGGATAAACGCACACACACTTCTATACATACACACATACACACACACACACACACACACACACGCACACACACACGCACACACATATATATATGTTTTGTGTGTCTGTCTTTTTTCCTTACCATCGCTTGACGAACAATGTTAGTGTGTTCATGTCCATGTAAATTAGGTGTTCGGCAAAGAGGTCGACAGAATAAGTACCAGACTTAAAAGGTATATGTGATGGGGTGGATTTGTTCGACTAAAGACCAACTTCTAATATGGCCCAAGTTAAATGAGTGAAACAATTAAAAGAATACATGAATCTAAGAATAATATCTCAGTTTGGTACTTGCATACATAGCTACATACAATAAATATTCAGCCAAAAGGCTACATAGAACCAACTCCTGCCCATTCTATCATTTGACAGATTAAATTTCGAGAACTTTATGGAACGGTCAGTCTCTTTCAAGTTTGGAATATTACAATAATTAGTGACAGCGGTGAAGTCTTTAAAAGTTTGAAAATAAAGAATTCCAAACCAATCCCTGTAAATTTCTACCAGTTCTGAATAAAATAACTGTATACAGACATAAAACACACGTGTGTGTCTGTGTGAGCGTGTTTTCGCATACTACGTGCACGATTTTCTACTTTGCTGTGAAGGGTACAATTAACAGACAATTGGTTTTCCTGGAAGACGCCCTAGGGCCAGAATATGATTAGTAATTTGTGTTATCTCCCAGGATCTGCCAACACTTCAAACGATATTTCTACTCGAATACAATGTTATACTTTGTCAGAATGAAATATGGCCTTATGTTTCTTGAGGAAGAAACAGTAGGTTAATTATATCTAATAGTTTATGAATATCCCATAAATATAATACATGGCAATGACACATTATAAAATGTAAATTTCACTTCACTTCTGTGACATAAAACAACATTGCGGCTTCGCGGGTGTTTTATATATAAGGTTACAGAATATATGTTCATCCACTGCTCCATCGCGTGAATGCTTCACTTCTTAACGATCTTCTTGTTATAAGTAAGTAGATATAATTTCGTTCATACACACACACCCACACACACACCCACACAAACACACACA
>NC_068998.1:49837886-49838596 GCF_001194135.2 Octopus bimaculoides
TATATATATATATATATGCACATATACACATGTTCTCATATTCTTGCGATGTGCGTACAGTCTTTCATTGATGTGTATATAGACACATGCGTGCTTAAATTGATTCTGTCCATTATTTCATCTGGTTCATTATGTGTACCGTTTCAGACGAGTGAATATCATTTGATGTTCCTGACTACTGAATTGCTGAGCGAAAAATCGTAGCAAAGTACACACTTTACTGACAGCAATTGCAGACACAATATTACCTCAGAATTTCGGCGACAAGCGCTCATGTAAAGCATTCAGAACTTTTGCAATCCCCGATAAATTATTGGCACTAAATCCCGAGTAACGTACTGCCGAATAGACTCATAGATCTCTTTCGAACATACAACACGTGACTCTCATTCAATTACCCGGAGCAAATGGATCATATTAACGAGTGGATATTATTCAATAACGTGTGATAATAAATAGGAACAGAAGAACTTAGCTGTTTGCAACAGTAAGATGACATTATTATTCATCAAACTACTGACTTGACGCAAAATTTCATACGGAAAATATTTTGCTTCTGAACAATCGAGGAAGGAGTGTGCCAACACGCAATTATGAGAGCAGAATAGAAATTGTAGAAACGAGTGAGCCAAGAGCAGAAAAATTGTAGAAAGTCAAAGTGAAGATTTAGGAAGTAGTTTACTGAACAAACAGCATTTAGAATGCAAGCT
>NC_068998.1:49838696-49840478 GCF_001194135.2 Octopus bimaculoides
ACTCGACCCCAAGACATTCTTTCTAGGCGTAGTACTTATTCTATCCTTCTCGGTTCCCGAACCTCTATGTTACGGGGACTCAACACACCAGCATTGTTTGTCAGGCGATTATGGGAGGATAAACGCACACACACTTCTATACATACACACATACACACACACACACACACACACGCACACACACATACACACCCACACACACACACACACACACACACATATATATGTATATTTTGTGTGCCTGTCTTTTTTCCTTACCATCGCTTGACGAACAATATTAGTGAGTTCATGTCCATGTAAATTAGGTGTTCGGCAAAAGAGGTCGACAGAATAAGTACCAGACTTAAAAGGTATATGTGATGGGGTCGATTTGTTCGACTAAAGACCAACCTCTAATATGGCCCCAGTTAAATGAGTGAAGCAATTAAAAGAATACAAGAATCTAAGAATAATATCTCAGTTTGGTACTTGCATACATAGCTACATACAATAACTATTCAGCCAAATGGCTACATAGAACCAACTCCTGTCCATTCTATCATTTGACAGATTAAATTTCGAGGACTTTATGGAACGGTCAGTCTCTTTCAAGTTTGGAATATTACAATAATTAGTGACAGCGGTGAAGTCTTTAAAAGTTTGAAAATAAAGAATTCCAAACGAATCCCTGTAAATTTCTACCAGTTCTGAATAAAATAACTGTATACAGACATAAAACACACGTGTGTGTCTGTGTGAGCGTGTTTTCGCACACTACGTACAAGATTTTCTACTTTTCTGTGAAGGGTACAATTAACAGACAATTGATTTTCCTGGAAGACACCCTGGGGCCAGAATATGATTAGTAATTTGTGTTATCTCCCAGGATCTGCCAACACTTCAAACGATATTTCTACTCGAATACAACGTTATACTTTGTCAGAATGAAATATGGCCTTATGTTTCATGAGGAAGAAACAGTAGGTTAATTATATCTAATAGAATATGAATATCCCATAAACATAATGCATGACAATGACACGTTATAAAATGTAAATTTCACTTCACTTCTGTGACATAAAACAACATTGCGGCTTCGCGGGTGTTTTATATATAAGGTTACAGAATATATGTTCATCCACTGCTCCATCGCGTGAATGCTTCACTTCTTAACGATCTTCTTGTTATAAGTAAGTAGATATAATTTCCTTCATACACACACACACACACTCGCACAAACACACACACACACACACGCACCCACACGCATATATATATGCACATATACACATGTTCTCATATTCTTGCGATGTGCGTACAGTCTTTCATTGATGTGTATATAGACTCATGCGTGCTTAAATTGATTCTGACCATTATTTCATCTGGTTCATCATGTGTTCCAGTTCAGACGAGTGAATATCACTTGCTGTTCCTGACCAGTAAATTGCTGAGCGAAAAACCGTAGCAAAGTACACACTTTACTGACAGCAATTGCAGACACAATATTACCTCAGTAATTCTGCGACAACCGCTCATGGAAAGCATTCAGAACTTTTGCAATCTCCGATAAATTATTGGCACTAAATTCCGAGTAACATACTGCTGAATAGACTCATAGATCTCTTTCGAACAAACAACACGTGACTCTCATTCAATTACCCAGAGCAAATGGATCATATTAACGAGTGGATATTATTCAATAACGGGTGATAATAAATAGGAAGAGAAGAACTTAGCTGTTTGCAACAGTAAGATGACAATAGTATTCATCAAACTACTGACTTGACGCAAAATTTCATACGG
>NC_068998.1:49840851-49841830 GCF_001194135.2 Octopus bimaculoides
CAGGAATTATAATACATAATACTACAGATTTCGATCTTATCCACTTCCTCAAAGTTTCCACACAAGTCATCCCCGATACAAATAAAAATCATATTTAGAATATGTGAAGTCTTCAAATTTTATAAAATATGCATTTAAATAGAGTACCTGAATATTTATTTCGACATATGAAACAATAGTAATAAAATTTGTTTGCATTCATTTCAAAGGAGTCCAATTTATGTCACACCATTAGAATTTTGCGCCACTCTAATATATTTCAATTTTTTAAAATTTTAACAGTTGGAACTGAGTATGATTCGAGTAACAACGATGAAATACTGTGTATGTATTCTTGTCTGTGTTCGTAAGTAACGTGTAATTTTTTTCATAAATTATTTTATGCGTAATATATGATTCTTTTCT
Organism: Octopus bimaculoides; assembly: GCF_001194135.2. Classification (NCBI taxonomy): domain Eukaryota; kingdom Metazoa; phylum Mollusca; class Cephalopoda; order Octopoda; family Octopodidae; genus Octopus; species Octopus bimaculoides. The sequence goes on from NC_068998.1 coordinate 49,841,257, forward strand.
CTCTTTCTCGACATTTATGTGTGTGAGAGAGGGAGTATGTGTATGTGTCTTTTGCTGTATATATATATGTGTGTGTGTGTGTTTGTGTGTGTGTGTGTGTGTGTGTGTGCGTGTGTGTATGTATGTATGTGTGTGTGTGTCTGTACATGTTGTTGGGCGTGAGTGCATATGTGTGTATCACAAATACTGCTTTGAACCCCGACTTAGAGAAAGCAGATGTCTTGGATTCAGTCGCGTTTATTTGTTTCAATTTAGACACGATTTTTCAAGAACAGAAGGATGCATTACAAAGAATCATTCAGGTATGATTGGCCTCGCGACCAGCCCGAACCATTTAGATAGGGAGACCGATTCGGACAAGGATTCTGGTCAATATTTGCGGTTTTGTTTTTGTTAATTTTTGAGAGTGGTGTGGTGTATTTTTAGTATTTCTTGCTCGTGAACGCAGTCGAGTTTATTTCAGATATTCTGGTTTTAAAAATCATTTCCGGCTAATCGTTGGGAGGAAGTTGGTGTTTTCTTCGCGGAGATTTGGTCTCTCTAATTATTCTTGTTGATATTCTAATAAACAATT
>NC_068998.1:49841930-49844226 GCF_001194135.2 Octopus bimaculoides
CAACCGGACGGAAATCACTCGTAGAGGGCACTAAATTGCTCATCAGTTATGACCCAAAATATTAATACTGATTTTCGCACAATTAACGGTAAAACTGTATTTCCTTGAGATTTCGTCCTCTATTACTCGTTGTTTATTTACAATGTATTTTTCATTTATGATAAATATATACATTAATACATTCAATTATTAAAACTATGAATGAAAATAATCATTATAAAGAAAGCGAACTTACTTGCACAATAATGTGTCAGGATCACGTATAGGATATACTCTCATAGTTTTATTACAAGTTTTCTTGGCCTGTTCGTAGCAAAATTCTGATACCGCAGCATCTATAAATTTATTATTAATTCAATAGACATTTATGTTTTATCGTTTTCTTTATTTCACTCATTGAAGAGTTGTTACGTATTGGTACTGACATTATGAATTTAGCACAAGAAATATTTCCGAACATGGAACACATGATATATGCTTATGTTTCCGAGACACTAAATATTAACGATTCCAATGAACCATCACACAAAATGTAAGCTGGTTCTGAATCAACGCAATCAGAAAGGCAAACAGGTACACATATTCATATATGTTTAAATGGGCTTCTTGCATTTTCCACTATCTCCAATTTTATTCATCGTTCTGTTGATGTAGTAGAGGAAACTGAACCAGTGTAGCACGTATTGTTTCTCGATCCTAGACGATGTTAATGAGGAGCAAACGTCTCAAATACACAGTCATACAAGTGCTTAGTGTTATAATTTGAAGGACGATTTTGTTTAAATTTCGTTTTTGCGTTCATAGTTCGGATCTTTTATCATTTTTTGATCATACAACAACATTGGCAATAAGAAATCTGAGAGTTTATGGTCTAAGAATAAAAATAAAATGACAACTATATTGGTGTCGTCTTTTCCAAATTATTTATTAGAATATGAACAAGAACAATAAGAGAGACCAAATCTCCGCGAAGAAAACACCAACTTCCTCTCAACGATTAGCCGGAAATGATTTTTAAAACCAGAATATCTGAAATAAACTCGACTGCGTTCACGAGCAAGAAATACTAAAAATGCATCACACCACTCTCAAAAATTAACAAAAACAAAACCGCAAATATTGACCAGAATCCTTGTCCGAATCGATCTCCCTATCTAAATGGTTCGGGCTGGTCGCGAGGCCAATCATACCTGAATGATTCATTCTAATGCATCCTTCTGTTCTTGAAAAATCGTGTCTAAAGTGAAACAAATAAACGCGACTGAATCCAAGACATCTGCTTTCTCTAAGTCGGGGTTCAAAGCAGTATTTGTGATACACACATATGAAGTCACGCCCAACAACATGTACAGACACACACACACACACATACATACATAAACACACACACACACACACAAACACACACACACACATATATATACAGCAAATGACACAGACACATACTCTCTCTCACACACATAAATGTCGAGAAAGAGATAAAAGAATCATATATTACGCATAAAATAATTTATGAAGAAAATTACACGTTACTTACGAACACAGACAAGAATACCTATACAGTATTTCATCGTTGTTACTCGAATCATACTCGGTTCCAACTGTTAAAATTTTAAAAAATTGAAATATATTAGAGTGGCGCAAAATTTTAATGGTGTGACTAAATTGGACTCCTTTGAAATGAATGCAAACAAATTTTATTACTATTGTTTCATATGTCGAAATAAATATTCAGGTACTCTATTTAAATGCATATTTTATAAAATGTTTCTCTTTGAAGACTTCACATATTCTAAATATGATTTTTATTTGTATCGGGGATGTCGTGTGTGGAAACTTTGAGGAAGTGGATAAGATCGAAATCTGTAGTATTATGTATTATAATTTCTCGTCTTGTTGCTGTTGCTGAAGTGAACTTCACGTTCTTTTGTGGTTACGTTTATAATATTCATTTCACAGTCGTATATGCTCTTAATTCTAGAACCTCCGCTCCATTTTCAGAGCTTGCATTCTAAATGCTGTTTGTTCAGTAAACTACTTCCTAAATCTTCTCTTTGACATTCTACAATTTTTCTGCTCTTGGCTCACTCGTTTCTACAATTTCTATTCTGCTCTCATCATTGCGTGTTGGCACACTCCTTCCTCGATTGTTCAGTAGCAAAATATTTTCCGTATGAAATTTTGCGTCAAGTCAGTAGTTTGATGAATAATATTGTCATCTTACTGTTGCAAACAGCTAAGTTCTTCTCTTCCTATTTATTATCACCCGTTATTGAATAATATCCACTCGTTAATA
>NC_068998.1:49844844-49846203 GCF_001194135.2 Octopus bimaculoides
GTTTGTGTGTGTGTGAGTGAGTGTAATTAATAAAAAACCAAAGGAAATAAAAAGAGTAATAGCACAGCGTGAGGACCCGGTACATGCAAAAGTGAGATATTTGTGTATATATATATATATGTGTGTGTGTGTGTGTGTGTGTGTGTGTGTGCGTGCGTGCGTGTGTGTGTGATTCTATATATATATATATATACATGTGCATATATATATGCGTATATATATATATATATATATGTGTGTGCGTGTGTGTGTATGTGTGTGTGTGTATGTGTTTGTGTGTGTGAGTGTAATTAATAAAAAAAACAAAGGAAATAACAAGAATAATAGCACAGCGTGAGGACCTGGTACATGCAAAAGTGAGATATTTGTGTATATATATATGTGAGTGTGTGTGTGTGTCTGTGTCTGTGTGTGTGTATGAACGAAATTATATTTACTTACTTATAACAAGAAGATCGTTAAGAAGTGATGCATTCACACGATGGAGCAGTGGATGAACATATATTCTGTAACCTTATATATAAAACACCCGCGAAGCCGCAATGTTGTTTTATGTCACAGAAGTGAAGTGAAATTTACATTTTATAATGTGTCATTGCCATGTATTATATTTATGGGATATTCATAAACTATTAGATATAATTAACCTACTGTTTATTCCTCAAGAAACATAAGGCCATATTTTATTCTGACAAAGTATAACATTGTATTCGAGTAGAAATATCGTTTGAAGTGTTGGCAGATCCTGGGAGATAACACAAATTACTAATCATATTCTGGCCCCAGGGCGTCTTCCAGGAAAACCAATTGTCTGTTAATGGTACCCTTCACAGCAAAGTAGAAAATCTTGTACGTAGTATGCGAAAACACGCTCACACAGACACACACGTGTGTTTTATGTCTGTATACAGTTATTTTATTCAGAACTGGTAGAAATTTACAGGGATTCGTTTGGAATTCTTTATTTTCAAACTTTTAAAGACTTTACCGCTGTCACTAATTATTGTAATATTCCAAACTTGAAAGTTCTTGAAAGTTCTCGAAATTTAATCTGTCAAATGATAGAATGGACAGGAGTTGGTTCTATGTAGCCTTTTGGCTGAATAGTTATTGTATGTAGCTATGTATGCAAGTACCAAACTGAGATATTATTCTTAGATTCTTGTATTCATTTAATTGTTTCACTCATTTAACTGGGGCCATACTAGAACACGGTCTTTAGTCGAACAAATCGACCCGTCACATATACCTTTTAAGTCTGGTACTTATTCAGTCGACCTCTTTGCCGAACACCTAATTTACATGGACATGAACACGCTAACATTGTTCGTCAAGCGATGGTGAGTAAAAAAGACAGAC
>NC_068998.1:49846652-49848409 GCF_001194135.2 Octopus bimaculoides
ATATATATATATATATACGTATACATACATAGGAGAGGATTCACAAAATAACAGGCAAAGACAGGTGGTGTAGACAACAAACAAACGTATTAGTTTAACCCTCGGGAGATGAAGACGTCTTTAACGTTTCGACTGTACGCTCGTCCACAGAAAGGAACACAGAAAGAAACAGGAGTGACAATAAGGAATGTGTAGTGGGTAGCGAGCCATCATAGCGAAACCTAATATATAAGGTATCAATTTCTAGACGTACGTCACAATATTATTTCATTCTTAATTTGGCCTGTTATTTCGGACTAACTTTCCGTGTCGGTGATATGAATTGCATACTGAAAGAATGATATTTCACTATATTACATTGAAATTATAGGTTTAGTGTACAGTTATTTGAAGGATAATTTAGTACATGTTCTGTTTCTCAGATTTCTCCATATTTTGACTGTAGTTTAAGCGATTGTTACGTTCTTCAAGAAAGAACCATACGGAATTTGAAATCAGTTTTTATTTATGAATATGTTTACGTGAAATACATAAGCATCAGCTGAGACAGCATTCGTCACAACAATACCGATATTATTAGAAGCAATAATAGGATCCATATTGACTCAAGGCGGATCGAAGGAGGAGCATTTTGTTCAACCAATACTCTCTAGAAGAACTAAAAAATTGCTGATTCGTTAGCGTATTCTCTATCTAGAATAAATAGAAAATAGGTGATCAATTAATTTGTTCGTTATATTCATTGACTTTTCAATAAGCGTTAATATAAATGACTTGTAACAAAAAAATATATATATATAAAATGCACGTTTTTATTATTGTAATCTTCCTGACCTCAATTTGGTACATTCTCAACTTCAATGGATTTGCAAATTAACAAAAATAGAAATTTAACAATTGATTCGACTTAACAAATTTATATTTTATTGCAAATGAAATTTTAAATACTTGAAATTGCATACAGTGTTGTTGGCATTCCGTCGCTTACGACTTTGAGGGTTCCAGTTGATCCGATCAACAGAACAGCCTGCTCGTGAAATTAACGTGCAAGTAGCTGAGCACTCCACAGACACGTGTGTTCTCGGGGATATTCAGCGTGACACAGTGTGACAAGTCTGACCCTTTGAAATACCAGTACATCAGAAACAGGAAGTTAGAGTGATAGAAATGTGTGGTGAAAGAGTACAGCAGGTTACGCTACCATCCCCTGCTTGAGCCTCGTGGAGCATTAGGTGTTTTCGCTCAATAAACACTCACATCGCCCAGTCTGGGAATCGAAACCGCGGTCCTATGACCGTGAGTCCGCAGCACTAACCACTAGGCCATTGCACCTTCACCCTTGAAATTACATACAATATTTATATGCATACTCGCAATATACACAGTGATTATAGTTATGCTTAACTGAATGAGAATTATTAACTGATAACCAAACCATTAGAAAAGCCAATTTCATTCAAGATAATAGTTCCATTCAATGAAAATAGGTGTTCACTGGAATATTAGGTAATAAAATTTAGTGCAAAATAACGATTGTATGTATTCAATCCTTTGAAACATTATTAATTTTCGTAAAAGTACAATAGTTAATGCCAATATCTTACCATATCTCTCCTTCTTAAATAGGTCGGCAAATAATTTAGCACAAAAACCGAAGTGACTTTTGAAACAGGCAAGGAACATATTTATTCGACTAAAAGCAAAAATAAATTTCGAGATAAAATTATAATATATGTCATGGAATAACATTCTATATA
>NC_068998.1:49849684-49849989 GCF_001194135.2 Octopus bimaculoides
ATATATGTGTGTGTGTGTGTGTGTGTGTGTGTGTGTGTATATACAGTTTCAAAGAAACACAAAAAACAAAAACAAAAAACTCAGGACGTGATACGGATAGTGTTATTGGACGCTCGGGAAAGGAAAGAGAGAGCGAGTATGACGTTTCGGGTGGACCCTTCGTCAGAAAGACGGAAAGTTCAAAGAATGGAAAAACGGAGGAAGAGAAAAATGGCACCGATGCCCACGAGGTTACATTGTGGAAGGACCGGAAGAAGAGGTGGTGGAGGAAAAGTTCTTTGTAAGACAGAAGAGTGAAAATGGGA
>NC_068998.1:49850351-49851546 GCF_001194135.2 Octopus bimaculoides
TATATATATATATATATATATATATATATGTATGTATATATATATATATATAATATAAACGTACTTCTAACAAAACTCCTCGCTTAATAAATGAAAAATTGCATTGTAAATAAACGACGCATAGAAACATACCTATCATGATTGTACATCCGGATGGAAGACACACACAGAAGGCCCCTAATTCGTCATCAGTTATCAACCAAAATGTTAATTTTCAGTTTTGTAGCATTAATGATTAGAGTGAATACTTCACTGAATTTTGGTTGATAACTGGTGAGGAATTAGGGACCCTAACTTTCTGTGTCCCATTGATTTTATACTCAGTATAATGCATTTTTCATTTATTACAAATATATACATTTATAAATTCAATGTTTTTAAAATATGAAATATTTTCTTTATAAAGAACCTGAACATACTTGCAGTAGTATATGTCGATTTTATGTAAGGGATATATATCCATACATTTTTTACAATATTTCCTTCCCGGTTCGTAGCAAAATTCTGATACCGCAGAATAGAGATCTGGCCAGACTTGACAAGAATATTTAATTTTATTTAGCCATATAATAAATAGTAGAGATAGTCTCTGACTGCCGTTTCTTCAATATCGTACTATTAAAAATATTAAATCCCAGTACTAAAGATATTAATAAAAATAGTCTTAATAACGAAAGCAAAGTTGCTTGCAGTAGAATTTGTCAATTTCAAGTAGAAGATATCTTCTCATAACTCTCTCGCAAATGCCTTTGAAAATATCGTAGCATGTATCATAAAATTTCACAGCATCTATAAATTGAAGAACGTGTGATTTATTCAATAGATATTTATTTTTCATCGTTTCCTTTATTTCACTCATTCGATATTTGTCATACTTTGGTACTGGCTTCATGTGTTTACGGTTAGATAGTCATTTATAGTGAGGGAAAACGGATGCTAGCAATTCCAAATTTGGACAAATGATGAGAGAAGGAATGGGGTAATATATTCTGGAGAGGGAGAAAGATAGGTAGATGGTAGTTTTGTATTCGTTATATTCTTATCACTACAGCAAGTGCTACAACTGTCCATTAAATGAAGCGCAAGGGTGAAGAAAGAGAAGTGTTATGGTAGAGGGAAAGTGAAAGAAACAAATCTTACCATAAACTGAAGGAGAAGAAGAAGAAGAAGAAGAAGAAGAAGAAGAAGAAGAAGA
>NC_068998.1:49851646-49856571 GCF_001194135.2 Octopus bimaculoides
GAATGAATAGATTCATATATATGGCGCATTTGTTCTTTATCCTGAAAATTGATCCCGGAGAGTATACCAGGCGTAACGTGGCAACTTGTGCTTCGAATCGTATTAATGATTCTGCCGATCTTTCAACATATTCAAAAATAGTTAATGATTAATTCAACTAAGAGAAATAATTATTTTTACTTGTGGCACGAGACCTGATATTTAGGGAGAAAGTGCTAACGGATTACATCGACGACACTGCTCAAATCATACTTTTTTGTTTCGACTTCGGATGGACGAAAGATAAAGTTAATATCTAAAAAATTACAACTCTGGCCATAAAATGACGCAAAATCCACTACGCATTTTGTCCAGTGAGTAAAGAATTGTGCCAGCACGTGACCTTCAATTTGAAGTTATAGAATCGACACCATAAGAACGAATAAATAATCCGTAAGCAAATTATGCACAATGTTGCAACCTATGTTAAAAAGTACCGTATATGAAGGATGTTTTCCATATCGTATTGATAAAAGTAAATAACTGCGATTAATATATTAGATATGATACATTATATGCATCGAATGATATTTATTGACATATATTATAATTTTATCTCCTTATTTGTCGTTGCTTCTAGTCGTATATTTAGGTTCCAGCTCTGCTTTCATAAATACATGCGGTCGTGTAGTCATTACCTCTACGAAATATATAAAAATATGTCATGTGGTACGTTACTTTCTTTATATATTTTAGTATTACGAAACAATGTTTCAAGGAACTGAATTCATACAATCGTTATTTTGCAATTAATTTTATTACCTAATATTCCAGTGAATACTTCTTCTCAGTGAATTAAACTATTTTATGCAATGAAATGGGTTTCAATAATGTTACAAATATTATTCGTTAATTATCATTCAGTGAGTCATAACTATAATCACTGTCTATCTTACGGGCGTGTATATTGAATGTAATTGTACGTATTTATAAGGGTATTAGCAATAAAATTACATTTGTGAAGTCGAATCAATTGTTACATTTAAACTTGCTGTTCAACTTGTTAATTTGCAAATTCATAAAAGTCGAGAAAAATTAAAATAATAAATAACCGCATTGTATATTTGATTGAGATTTTTATTAATAGTTGTTTGAAAGCCAATAAATATAAATGGTAAATTTCAAAATGTTACACATCACCATATTTTTTATATACTCTAGTTGAAATAATTAAGAAACAAGGTGCTCCTACTTCATCCAGTCTTGAGACATTATGCATCCTACTATCTATTCTACTAATATCGCTATTCTTTTGATGGAATACCGTCTCAGCTGATGCTTATGGATTTCATGTAAGAATATTCATGAATAAAAGTTGATTTCAAATTTAGTTTAGTTTCTTGTTGTACAACGTACCAAACATTTTAATTTCAGTTGAAAAGTGGTGAAATTTGTGAAACACTACATGTACTAAATTATCCTTCGAATATCTGTACACCAAAATTATAATTTCAGTGTAATATTGCTGTAATATCATACTTTTATATATAGACGCATTTTACTTCCTGGCATTTTGAATATATAACAGTAACAATCTAAACATTGGACACAATCGTGACGGCTATCTGGCAGATTGTAAATATATACATAAGTGTTGAAAGGTTTAAGCGCGTGTATGCGTGTAGTAAGTGGCTTGCTTGATTCCGGCTTCCGTTCCGCAATGTCTTCTACTATAGCCACGGGCCAACGAAACTTCGCGAGTGAACTTGGTAGGTGTAAACTGAAAGAAGACCATCGTATATATATATATATATATATATATATATATATATACACATATGTGTGTGTGTCGCTTGACAATAGATATTGGTGTGTTCACGTGCACGTAACATGGTGTTTGGCGAAAAGTGGCAGATATAATAAGAATTAGACTTACAAGGAATAAGTGATGGGTGTTGATTTGTTCGACTAAAGACGGTACTCCAGCATGACCGAACTCAAATGACTGAAACAAGTAAAAAAATCCAAGAATATAAGAATAATATCTCAACTTGATGCATGCATACATAAACACATAAAATAAGTATTCAACTATAAGACTACATATAAACTATTCTTGTCCGTTCTATTATTTGATAGAGTAAATTTAAAATGAAATAATAAATGCGCCCTTTCAAAGCCTAACCAGGCTCATGGCTCCGGTTTCCCGTTTTCAATGGAGTATGTGTTACTCATTTTTGCCAGCTGAGTGGACTGGAGCAACGTGAAATGAAATGTTTTGCTCAAGAACACAACGCGTCACCCGGTTCAGGAATCGAAACCACAATCTTACGATCAGGATGCTGACACCCTAACCACTAAGCCACGCGTCTCCACGATAGAGTAAATTTAGAGATCTTTATATTGGAACTGTGGTTCTTTCTCAACTTTTGAACATCAGAAAAATTTGTCAAAGCGGTTAAGTCTTCGAAAAGTTTTAATGAAATATCGGAACAAATCTTAGAACACTTCTACTTTAATATTTTTCTTATATAATTGTAAATTTATGGAATAAAATAACTGTATACATACATACATGAAACGAAAGCACACAAGTGTGCTTCTACGTGTGCATGTGTGTATGTGTGTCTGTGTGTATTTCTATGAATACGACTAAATTTTCTACTTTGCTGAGAAGGCAACAATTACCGGTGATTTGCTTTTCGAGGAAGCCACCCTCGGGCCAGAATATGACTAATAATTTGTTTTATCCCACTAAATCTGTCAAAACCTCCACGGTTTCTAACGTAATACAATGCTCTACTTTGTAAGAAAAAACATGGCGTTATGTCTCTTCAGGAAGAAACAGTAGGTAAAATATATTTTATAGATTATGAATATCGCGTACATATAATACCTCAAATTGCCACGTAACAAAATGAAAATTTCGCTTATGTTCAGTGACATAAAAACGCCCTCCTCCTGTGAGGCTTTTCTATATATAAAGTGTACAGAATATGTATATATTCATCCGCAGCTCCATCGGCTGAACGCTTCACTTCTTAGCTATCTTCTTCATAAGTGAGTAGATATAATTTCGTTCCTTTCTTTGAACACTTAGTGCACTAACGCATGCACACTCACAGACAAACAGACGCGCGCGTACACACACACACACACACACACACACACACACACACACACACGCACACTGCGGTAGAAAAACCTACATATATACACACACGCATATATATATATACATATAGACGCACATGTATATGTACACAAATATCTGTTTGCACGTACCACAGCTTCTCGTCGTATTTTTATTCTCTTTATCCTCGTTATTTTACGTATTAATTATAAACGCACACAAAGACACATACACACACACACGCACCCACACACACACACACCCCCACACACATAATACTCACATGAGTTTGTTCTTATTTTCTTACAGCGTACGCTCACCGTTTAAGGGATTATTTCTGTCCACTATATTGCATTCATGTAATATTATTTAAATCATCTGTTCGTGTTCATGTATGAAAATAACCGTTGCCGTAAGGCTTAGATCATCCATTAACTAAGTGTAATCTTAGTACTCCTCATTACACCAGCAGCTGTTTAATCATCCGTTATCTTCCCTCTACTTATGAAAAATTACGGTCTTCTAAAATATTACTGGTAATCTTGAATTATCATTCATTGACATATTTACTTAGTCCTGTATAATCACAGTCTATGCTGCAGTAGAAATTAGACCGTAAGAAGTTCTCTGTACGGCTTTCTCATATTTCATCTGCACTCTGTGTGCAGATGAAATATGAGAGTGAATAACATTTCCTGTTCCAGACCAGTGAATTGGTGTCCGAAACATCGCAGCAAATCACCAACTTCTCTGTCTACATTTGCAGATACAAAATTACCTCAGGATTTCTGCGACAAGCGCTCGTGGCAAGCATTCAAATCTTTTGCAATATGCGATAAATTATCGGCACTAAATCCCGAGTAGCATATTGTTGAATGTGCTGATACATCTGTTTCGAACAAACTACACGTGACTCTCCATCAGGTACCCGGGTCAAACGAATCATATTCATCTAAACATAAGTATAAACTAAGAAGGTTTGTCAATAACGGGTGATATAATATAGCAAGAGAAGGACTTGTCTGTTTGCACGAGTAAGAAGATGAATAGAGTATAGATCAATTTACTGGCTCGAAGAATTTCATCCGGAAAATATTTTGTTACTGAATAATCGCGAAAGGATTGGTCCAACACGCAGTGATGGGATAAGAATAGAAAGTGCAGGAAGTCAGAATGAAGTTTTAAGAATTAATGTATTGAACAAAGAGCAATTGGAATGCAAGCTCTGATAATGGTGCGAAACTTCCAGAAATTAACAACACATATAACTGTAAAAAGAATATTAAAAACATAACCACAAAACAGTATGAATTTCACATCAACAACAGCAACAGGCCTAGAAAATATAATACATAATGCTACAGGTTTCGATCTCATCATCTTCCACAAAGTTTCCTCACACGACAGCCCAAATAAAAAATAATACCATATTTAGAATATCTGAAATCTTTAATGTATATATGATGCTAGGATTTTCCACATAAGAAATATTTTATAAAAATACATTTAAATAGTGTACAGGAACGTTTTGTTATAGCAACGTATTTGACAATTAAGAAATTCGCGCCTCTTTAATAAATTTCAATTACTATTCTAACAGTTGGAAATGAGTATGACACGAGTAACAACGATGAAATATTCTCTATGTATTCTTCTCCTTGTTCGTAAGTAAAGTGTAATTTATTTCGTGAAATATTTTATGCGTGATATATAATTTATTTCTTCCTTTCTCGCATTATATGTATGCGTCAGTATGTGAGGGTAAGTACTCGTCTGTTTTTTTTTTGTAAATTCTCCCATATATATATATATA
>NC_068998.1:49857752-49858647 GCF_001194135.2 Octopus bimaculoides
TATATATATATATATATATATGTGTGTGTGTGTGTGTTTGTATAGATGAATATATGTACCAGTGTGCCTTTCTGATTGTATTGATTCAGCAACCGGGTTACACATTGTGCCTTGGTTCAATTGCTTCATTGTCATTAAATCTTTCGGAAAATTAACCAGACGTGAGTGCCATTTTGGAAAATATTTGTTGTGCTAAACGCATGAAGCCAGTATTAAGGTATGACAACTGTCGAATGAATGAAATAGAGAAGACGATAAAAAAATAAATGACTATTGAAGAAGTAATATGTTCTTCATTTTATAGATGCTGCGATATCAGAGTTTTGCGAAGATACAGCCAAGGAATTTTGTGACGATGTTATGAAAAGATATCCTATACAAAAAAAGGACAAATACTATTGCAAGTAACTTCGCTTTCATTATTATCATTATTTTTATTAATATTTTGTAATAATAGAATTTATAAACGTATATCTTCATCATAAATGAGAAATACATGCTAAATAACCAACAGTGGATAAAGAACGTATGTGTATACTGTGTGTAAAACCGAACGGGAGACATACAAACATGCTTGCTAATTCTTCAAAAGGTAACACATCCCCATATGTTCTATTTATCAACCACAACTCAGGGAAGTACTTATTCTTATCACTAATGGTGCGAAACTGAGTATTAAAACATTCGTTGATAACTGATGAAGAATTAGGGACACTCTCTGTGTGTTTTCCGTCCCGCTGTACACTCAGTACAACAATATGTATTTTATACGTCGTTGTTTATTTTAAATGCATCTTTTCCTTTATTATGTAATAGGATGCAAGACACTCTATATTCTTATTAGATGTTTATATACATGCATAATACATGTATATATATATATATATATATATAT
>NC_068998.1:49858740-49860245 GCF_001194135.2 Octopus bimaculoides
GAAAGAAACAGTTTACCATTGTGGAATTTCAACACAGGACATAAAATGACGAAAATTCTGCTAGGCATTTTGTCCAGTGTGCAAACCATAGGAGAAATAAGACGAGTTATTTTTAATTCGAAGTTGTTGAATCCACACCATGAGAATGAATAAATAATCCGAAAGCAAACCATGCACAACGTTACAAACCATGTTAAAATGTACCGTATAAAAAGTATGATTTCGAAATTGTATTATTAAAAGTAAATAAATGCGATTTTATATTAGATTAGCTAAATAAATGTATCGAATAATATTTCTTGACATATATTATATTTTTGCTCTTAGTCGCATAAAATTGTTCAAGGACTGTTTTAAAGGAACGTTCAAGGAATGTGCAGATTTCTTCGCGAGCACATTTAAGAATAAAAAATGTGGTATGATATTTTCATTAAATATTTTAGTTTTGTGAGAAATAACGTTTCAACAGTTTGAATCTTATACAATAATTGTTTTGAACTGAAATTTCTGAACATATATTCCAATGAACTTCTATCTTCATTGAATGAAATTATTATCTTCGATGAAATAGATTTTACTAATATTATTCTTATCATTTAATAATTCTCATTCCGTTAAGCATAACAATAATCATTGTCTATCTTGCGAGTGCGCTAATATATGAATTGAATGTAATTGTAAGTATTTATAATGGTATTAATTATAAAGTTAAACTTGTTAAGTCGAATTAATTGTTAAAGTTGAATCTGTTGTTAATTTGCAAATCCATATAAGTTGATGACAGTGAAATTAAAATAATAAATAATCACATTATGTGTTTTTTTTTTCTTACATGAGAGTTTTATTAACAGTTGTTTGTAAGCCAATAAATGTAAATGGTAAAATTCAAAAGGTAAGAGGTACGGATATTTTCTATTTACTCTAGCTCAAACAATTGCTAAACAAAATGCTCCCTCTTCGACCCGCCTTGAGTCATTACGGATCCTATTATTGCTTCTAATAATATCGGTATTGTTATGATGGAATGCCGTCTCAGCTGCTACTTATGTATTTCACGTAAGAATATTCATGAATAAAAGTTGATTTCAAATTCTGTATAGTTTCTTGCTTGCACAACGTGCCAAATATTTAAATTTCAGTTGAAAAATGGAGTAATCTGAGACACATTACTTGCACTAAATTATCCTTCCAATAACTGTTAACTAAAATTACAATTGCAGTGTAATGTGGCTGTAACGTCTTTGAGTATTAATTTTATATCACTGACACGAATTTTTAGTCCGACACGAAAGGCTACTATATAACAGTAAAATCCTATTGTGGCGTATGTCTCAGAATTGACAATTTATATTTTAGGATATGTCTAAAATGTTGCTTCTATGTAGCTACATTGGCCCACAAAAGTGTCTATGATATGTTATATCTTATATTTTGTAGGTTTTTTGTATATAATTATATATATGTATGTATGTATGTATATATATATACATATGTATATTTTGTAT
>NC_068998.1:49860555-49863358 GCF_001194135.2 Octopus bimaculoides
TATATATATATATATATATATATATATACATGTACGAATGTATGTATGTATTTATATACATATATGTTTATACTGAGTTTAAAAAATCCTGTACCTGTTGAGTTCAGGCTGATCGCTGTGTACGTTCATTTGAGAGATCCCTAAGTAAAAGCTTTTCGTATCTCAGAAAATTTAGTAAAGACACTAAGAATAGCCAAGTCAGTTGGCAATCAATAGACAATAAACGAATACTCGAACACAGGATAGCTGCGGAAAGAGCTTAGAAATCGAGTAAATACACTTAGAAGACGGAAAAAAGTGACCACTAAGCCTCTTGAGTGAATCGATGCCAACACTTCTCAAATACCGGCTGAGTAGTAAAAACACTGAAGGAGAATGATACAGAAGTTTAAAATTTGAGATGGAAAATATGCCAAAGGTAAGGATATAAATATTACCATGAGAAAAGTTAACCGTGCTTATAAATTCTTCAATTTACAAACTGGTGATATTCAGAAATTCTGGTTTTAAATCTCACAACGATTTCTGGAAGGGCTTTGCAATATAGGAATCTTACATAAGTATCAAGACAAAGGATACACTCAATAATGCAGAAAGTACAATACGGGTAGAAGTCAGCACGTATAAACTCATTGCAAGCTTACAGTCGCTATGGAAATTACTGATCTTATTCGCTATGTGTACTTAAATACACATGCCACTAACATTCCAGTGCGAATGGCAGTTAAAGTTGTGGTTTTGTGACCGATTATACAAAGCTGTTTGAAATGAATTCTCTTTCAGTCAGAATGTATAGGTTAAAGTAGGAAAGAAGAGGTAAACAATTTGGCAAAGCTCTTAATTTGACTTAGCCATATTAGGAATGGTAGGCAAGTTTATTGGATATCCCAGCAATTGGAACATCGTGCCGAGCGAATTTTCCATAAGCCGAGTATCCCATCATTAGACAAAGAGTTATAAACAGAAATAGGTTAAACTAACATTGGAATAAAAGTTCCTCATCAATGATGACTGATGCGGTTCCTTCTATATGTAAAAAAAAAAAAAATAACACTTCGGGTAATCACAAACATTTGGCTAAGGCCCATTACATATATGGTGCCGCCACACACATAACCCTTCGCTCTAACTAAATTAATATACACCTTGAAGCTTTTTTTCACAGGTATACACAGACTCTGTAGGACATTCTTGTCCTCCTACAGGTCTTTGAGAATATATTTTCATTAACTACGGATGCTCAGTTTTAACTCTTAATTTATTTAATTTTACTTTTATTTGTTAAGCTTACACTTCATCACGTTTATAATATTGAATGTTAACTTTAGTTTTAAACCCTAAATCTAATCTTTTGTTTACTAAAGCGGCATTTATTTCTAGCATTAACGCAACTAAGATTTCCCCAAGTAACCCATCACATCTAATAAAATTGACCACATACACTATGTGACGTATATGAACCTTTTTATGACTGGTTTATTATCTCCACGCACACCCTGTCCATTCTGTAGGTCTCATGTCTGCCATATTTATCCCTTATCTCTCTGTCTTCACACTTGCGCTACCTTTAACCTTCTGGACAGTAGTAGTCCTCGCCATAGTGATAAGGATATAACTAGTCCAAAACTACTATCTACCTATGTTTCTCCTACCACAGTGTACTCCATTCCTGCTCTCATCATTTGTCCACATTTGGAAATGCTAGCATCCGTTCTCCCTTACTATGGATTACTATGTAACCATTCCCTTCAATCATGCATTTACCTAAGAAATACCAGATCTCATTGGAATTTAATGGATTTATTTAGATCTCTCTTGCCTCTCTGAATATAAGGAAAGACAAAAGCTATCATTGTTCAGGAATTTTCATTGCACTGCGATATATGTTGAAAATATTTCAATTTATCACTCTCTCACCGATGATGGAATACGCAGCATATGGAGAATTCGTTCGGCACGACATTCTAATGGCTGAGATATCCCAGAAGCAGCTGTCAGAGATTATCTCTACCATTCATTATATGACTAAATTAATTTAAATGACCTTGTAAAGTCTTGTCAAATTATTTGCTTCTCCTAAATACTTTAACACGTGCATATACACTCTCTCTCTCACACACACACAAGCACATGCACATATGCATACTCATACAGAGATACACTCAAACACACACATAAACGCACATATATACATGCTCACGCACACAAAACACACACGTTTATCTGCATGTGCATGGGAGATTTTGATATATGTACATGATACTTAGCACATTGACACAGAGGGAAATTATTTTAATTGCTATCACAAACATAATTCTTCCAGACATTAAATAACAGGTGCATTTATTAATGGTTATAACATTTTAATGAAGCAAACACCTGTTCCATGCTATGTAAATCTAAAGGACAAAGCTGTACGAAGTAGATAGCGCTTCATTAAACATTCAGTATTTCTAACCCCGAATTTCTATTCGCTATTATGATGATATTTCCTTAACTTGCCTTCAAAACAGGCAGATAGTTTGTACCTGTGATAATATCAAACGTTTTGATTACCTGAAAAAAAGACAAGCATCTACAATCTTAATTGCAAGAAACTAAGAATATATTTCAGAACGCAATTCCATAAAATATACTACAAACTACACTAATACACTCAGATGTATATAAATTCAACACTAACACGAATGCATCGCATCCCGCCCATGACCTGAAATCTCTATGTATACGGTTGGAAAAGGCTTAGCGGTGTATATATATCTACTAAATTTGAAGTGTTATGTATATATATATATATATATAT
>NC_068998.1:49863877-49864835 GCF_001194135.2 Octopus bimaculoides
ATATATATATATATATATATATATATATATATATATATATATACCATAGAAAGTGCTGTTGTTTTATACTTCACTCAGTTTTCAGAATTAAGATAAATAAAGCCAATTATGTTCAAGCTCGGTGATTGTAGCAGTGGAAAGGACTTCGTAACCATTCCATCGTGTGTGCAATCGTAATGAGTGAGCTGCATTCATGTTGGATTACTAATAACCATGACCAAGTGAAATATACTGTGTTAAAGCATCGGAGTAAGCCTGTGGCTCTCATCGTAAATTTGTGAATCATTCGTAGATGATGCCTTCGCATTTAAAGAGTATTTGTTTCTTAGAATATTTAACGTTTATGGGTGTCGTTTATTTTTATCAAATTACATAATATTCCCAAGAGTCATGGGATTAAAACAGCATGACGTGTTTGCAATATGCATCTATAGACAATAAGACATGTTTTAATTGAACAGACATACAATTGTCAATAAAGTATATTGGTATCGAAGAAGAAAACAGCTTTTCATGAATAAACGTCAGTTATTGCTAAAGAAAATTGAGTTTCTCCTGACATGTAAGAGTAAACATACGCACCTATGTGAAAGAAATGAGATACTTTCGGTGAAATGGATGTAAAATGCAGGTATTTTAATCAAATAATCAGTGTTTATGCGTATTACTACACATACACGCTCACGGGCGCGCGCTCGCGCCCAGACAGAAGCGTACAGTTTTACGTCAGAACGAGATTGGGATCAATATATGTGTCTCGAGAATTATCAGGACATTTGCAAGAAAATTCAGTGAAGTCGTTTCTGGTTGATGGAACATCTAAACGTACATTTGCTTAAGCAGATGTGATAATATATAATGAAATCGATATTTGAAGTAATAATCTATTTAACAATAAGAATATTGTTATAAGTAGGTACGCATCATTATATATATATATATATATATATATATATAT
>NC_068998.1:49865312-49866157 GCF_001194135.2 Octopus bimaculoides
ATATATATATGTGTGTGTGTGTGTGTGTGTGTGTTTGTCTTTATATCCACGCTTCCTTCCACACACCGCTTGACAAATGGTGCTTGCGTTTTGGCGATCCGTACAAGAGACTTATACAACAAGTAGCAGTTTTAAAAATCCCGGGGGCCGCATAGTTTGACTAAAATCCAATCAAGGTGGTACCGCAGCATGACCGAGGTCACATGACTCTAACAATTAACAATAAGAGCTATAGGTAGATTCATAGCAGAATTTTACACTTTATGCTCAAAGGGGAACATAACAGAGATGATTTTGTCGAATATATAACGCATGGGGCTCAACTAGACTAGTACTTGTTTTATCCCAGTCAGTATACTAACTTTCTGGTATAACAGCATGTTATATATTGGTAACATGTAACATTCGGGCGCTATACCATCAATTACAGGTTGTTAGCAAAAAAATGCCAGAATTTTATACGGTCATATATCTGAGTAATAGTCTCCAATAAAATTACGATTTATTGGATATGAAAATACAAAACAAATAATATACTAGATTGTCATGTTATCAATTATAAAGTTTATGCATGTTTACGATTTACAGCACATCCGTCGTTGCGCGGAATTTCTATATTTAAATAGTACACCATACAATTCCCCTTGTTATTTATCGTTTTGGGATTAGTAAGTAGACAGCTTTTCATTACGTTGTTTTTACATACATTACACAATCACACATACACGCACGCGTACATACACAGAAATAAACACAAACGCACTCACACACACTCATACCTCTATATACCCAAATATCTCTCTTTGTATATTTATATATATATATATATATATATATATATATAT
>NC_068998.1:49866587-49869017 GCF_001194135.2 Octopus bimaculoides
TATATATATGCATAGTAAAGATATATGTACGTTAATGCATGCATACACTCAAAAACTATACTATTGTCTATTTTGCTGACAGACTTCACTTGATACTATAAATTGAATGCATATGTGGGTGTATCGAATTTTGTGTATATAATTGCGTGCGTAATATATGATATGTCTATAAAATTATATTTCCATGCATCAAGATGTTTTCAATTTAAAAAAAAGAATTCCAATTAAGAACGGCGTATGTATTGTCCTTCGCTTCTCCATTGTAACCATGATTTTAGTTTCTTTGTCGACTTTCTTCTCAGATTTTGTGACTACATCAGTAACTGCCTATCCCACGTACTTCCACTTGTTCTACTTATTCCATTATGCCTTTTTGTCGTATTTGTGTGTATATATATGTACCACAGAAAAAAAAAGCAAACAAACTGGAATATGTAGAACAAGACGATACACTTGGGATGCATATTCTCGGAAGAGGTCACAGAATTTGTAACGAATAGCTTAGACGAAGGAAGTGAAATACTACTAATAAGGTTGAAGTGAAGAACAAAACTATTGTGCATGTGTTTACTTCGACACATAGCCCGAGGTATAACAGTATCTGTTACAACAGATTTCTTTTTACCACTAATTATTTACCCTGGATATTCAGGTCTTTTTCCTTTTACATAAAGTAATTTTTGATTTAAGGATTTCTTCGATTTTTATAATAATATGATTTGAAGCCACAATTGTAATTTCATGCAACCGGTTATTAAAAAGACCGTTAGTTGAAAGGACCAATGAAACAAAGTCATTTTCAAATCCTTATCTATCTGTATATTTAAGCATATGACCTTATTTTGCTCCTTTCTAAACAAAACTGTCCGACGAACGGGAACGGGAATCTCTGAGTAACAGATTTTATGATGCTTTCGATGCTTTTTAACGAAGCATGTTACTCTGCTTCCGGCATTCGAGCACTATTTTTGCCCCCTTGTTTCGCATTTATGTGCTTACACTGTATGCACGTATCGATAGATACGAATATAGATAGATAGATAGATAGATAGATAGATAGATAGAGAGAGAGAGAGAGGCATACATATGGTTCAAAATAAACCATTAAGCGAGTACATAACGTAATATGAAACGTTTTAAATGGGAAGGAAACACACGTGAATGAACTCATTAGGTCAAAAGTGTTTTTCACGTATGTTGTGGTACACTGAAGTCTGAGTGCTGCCTCTTGCAGCAGAAGTTACTGCAAGCTAATGAAAGTCAATTCTTCGTTTGCCGTTCCTATTTCACGTGTATATATTCACATATATATGCGTTTAAGTGTGTGTGTGTGTGTGAGTGTACTGACTTAAACGTTCGGCGACACAAACAGCATATTCTTTGATACCATCAAATTAATATATTTTTCGAAATCATTATTTTCATGAGAGTCATGTTACATCATAAACTTTTTTGCTTTTCTCTAATATTTGAATTTCTACTGCAGCTGCGGCATTGATTAGAACAAGATACAGCGATGAAATTTTCAATATGTATACTCCTTCTCATTGTTGGTAAATAGTTATTTGTAAATTTCTTTCATAAATCATGTAACATACAATATAATCAATCTTTCGTTATACAGGGGTTGGACAAAATAATGGAAACACCTTAACATATTGAACAAATTTATTTTCATGTGGTGGGACCGCCTTTGGCAGTAATTACAGCTTCAAGTTTACGTGGTATGGACTCGTACAAAGCTTGAATTGTTTCCAAAGGAATTTTTGTCCATTCTTCAACTACAGCGGTCTCCAATTCTTGTAGTTATGATAGTGGAGGATATCAACTCCTTACATTTATTTATAAAATCCACCATACAGGTTCAATAACAGTGAGATCTCGGGACTGTGGTGGCCAGATAAGATGTTCAACTTTACTAGAATCTTCCTCGTGCCATTCAGCTGTGGGAATCGGTGCATTATCATCCAGAAAGATTGCGCTTCTCTCCGAAAATGGAAGAGGCTAATTTTACACATATATAAATATACGTACTTTTGTGCCTTGTTGGTCCTGCAGCAGTTCTACACCTTCTATTATGGTTCCAATACATCTCCGTAATTTGGTGTTTCGGAAAAAGTGACAACTATTATAACTACCATAATGGAAAATATCATTTGATCCAAACCCATCGAGCCAGTTTCCCAATATGACCACACTCCTAAGATTAAAATCTATAAAAATAATTCCTATAAGATATAAATGAATATTGAATAAATAATAAGTTCTTCAATTCATAGATGCTGCGATGTCAGAGATTTGCTACAAAACAGGCAAGAAATTTTGTACATCTGCTATGAAGAAGTATCCTGTACGTACTCCAGACACCTACTACTGCAAGTAAATGGGATTTAATTACTATGATTAGTGTTATTATATTTAGAAAATTAT
>NC_068998.1:49869176-49871929 GCF_001194135.2 Octopus bimaculoides
AATTAACTACCAACAAAAATAATTGGTAAGCTAACTTAAACAATCATCACCTAAATAGCAGAAAAAAACGACAGTGAAGATATGCAGACTCTTCAAGAATCGATCCTTTTGGTAATAATAATAATAAAGGAGTTACGACGCAAAAACGTATAAATTCAAAAGAACATATTTATCTTCTTCAATATATATTTCAGTATAAAGAATTCATTAAGATGCTTAAATCAAAATTTCTTTACACATCATTCAGGAACAGATATAAATATATAATCATATTTATGTGTTAAATATATATGTATTTAAGGCGACGACCTGGCAGGATTGTTAGTACACCGGGCAAGATGCTTCGTGACATTTCCCCCGTTTTTACAGTGTGATATCATATGCTGCCGTGGTGGACATTGCGTTTCATTCCTTCGGAGTCGATAAAACAAGTACCAGTTTAACACTGATGTTAGTTTAATTAATTTAGCCCCACATCAGATAATGTTGACTTTCTACCAAATTTTGAAATTGACATTTAATAATGTATTTGTAACTATTGATATATTAATATTTGCATACTAATAATTATACACTCGCTTCAAATTTTGGTAGAATGTCACCAAATTCAGGAGTGACAGAATACTTTAATTACATGAAACCCAGTGTTTGACTGGTTCGTATTTAATCGAGCCCGAATGTATAAAAGTCGACCTCAACCAAATTTCGCTAATCATTTTTGCCCGAGTGCTAACGATTCTGCCCGGCTGAAGTTATACTCTATATTTCTGAATTGATATCTATATATCTTTTTTCAATATATACTATATAATTTACATTTTAAAAGGCGGTGAGCTGGAAGAAACGTTCTCACGCAAGGCAAAGTGCTTTGCAACATTTCGTTCGTTTTCGCGTACTGACTTGAAGATTCACTGAGACGCACATTACATTTCGTCCTTTCGGTGTCGAGAAAATAAATACCAGTTATGCACTTGTGTCGATGTTATCCACTTTTCTTCAGAAAAGGCATGCTTTGTGCCACACTTTGATTTGAACTCAGAAAGTTCAATGCTATGCGTATTCATTTGTGCAATGCTCATATAACCCTGCAGATATATGACCATGAGGTAAATAAGAGAAATAAATCCTTCTACTTGAGGCATGAGGCCTTAAATTTTCTGAAAGGGAACTTGTCGATAACAACGACCCCACGGCTCAAATGAAACTTTTTGGTTCAACGTCGGAAGGTTGAATTACACAGTCAATCCTCGAGATATGCGGACGGCGAAAATGCTGCTAAGCATTTTGTCCTGCGTGCAAAATATTGTACCAGCTCGCGGCATTAAATAAGAGGAATAATGCGAGTTATTTTAACTTGGAAATTGTTGAATCAACACTATTATGATAAATAAAATTCCTCAAACAAACAATGCCCAATGTTGCCATTTATGTTGAAGACGAACAGTATAAATATATGTATTTCATATCATATTATCAAAAGTAAATATCTCTGATTTTATACTATATTATTTAAATGGTGTATATTGAATAATATTTCCAAACATATATTTTAACTTCTTTTCTAAAATTATTTTTACCTCTTAGTCGCATAAAAAAGTTGAAGGAATGTTTTGATGGAAAGTACAATGACTGCACTGATTACTTCACAAACATTTTTCAGAATAAAAAATGTGGTATGATATTTTCATTACTTATTATAGTATTGGGAGAAATAATATTTCAACGGATTCAGTCCCATACAATTATTATTTTACACTGAATTTTATTATCCAATATTCCAATGAACACGAATTTTCATTGAATGAAAGCATTATCGGTAAAGATATGGGTTTTGTTAACATTATATTTATTATTTAATAATTCTTTTGCGTGTATGTATCCATTGAATATAATCTTACGTTTTCATAATGGTATTACCAATACAAGAATTCTATAATTTGAGCTGATCCAGTTATATTATTGTATATTTTGTTTTTCTAATCCATAAAAGCATAAGAAATGTATCCTACCGAGGACTGGAAAATTAATATAATAAATAGTCGTATCATACATCTTTGTCTTGAAGGCGGAGAGCGGGCAGGATCGGTAGGAAGCCGGGCGAAATGCCTAACAGTATTTCGTCTCGCTACGTTCTGATTTCAAATTCCGTCGATGCATTAAGTACCAGTTAAACTCTGGTATTTAATTTAAACAATCGACTGCTCACCTTCTCCAAAATGTCAGGCCTTGGGCCTTTTGTAGAACGGATTAAAATATTTATATTTTTTGAAATAGTTCTAGGAAGGCTAATGAATATAAAATGTAAAACTCAAAATTATCTGAGTACTGTACTTTCTCTTTACTCTAGAGGAAGTAATTGCTAAACAAAGTGCTCCTCCTTCACTCCGCCTTGAGTCATCATGCATCCTATTTCTGGTTCTAATGATATCGGTTTTGATGTGATGGAAAGCCGCGTCTGCTGGTGTTATATATTTCACATATGAATATTTATAAATACGTAATCGTTTCAAATTTTCTAATTTCTCACTTGCACAACACATCAAATTTGAGGAACATCAAATGCACTTTATTATCCTTGAAATATCTGTGCAATAAAATCATAATTTCCGTGTAATTTTTGGTGTAATGTCGTTCTGTTTATATTATTTTTGCATCACTCACTTTGACTGTTAGTCTGAAACTAATGACTGCAATAACAGTGAAATAAATACTGTAATGCATATCTTAGCAATATATATATATATATATATATA
>NC_068998.1:49871981-49879842 GCF_001194135.2 Octopus bimaculoides
TATACATATATATCGTTGTTATGCTATTATGTTAATTGTTGAAGGTCGAAATTTGGCCAAATGCGTTTTATTCGATATTTATTTTTGCTTGCAATAGTCAGTTCCTTCTGTCAGGCTATCGTATCTACAGATGCTTCAGATGAAAATTGTGAAAATGCAGTACAGCGGTTTAGTATTTTAAAAATCTCTAGTTGGCCATACGTAGCAACGTTTTCCCAAAACTCTCCACTTAAAATACCATACATCCATGGAGTCATGATTTTACGCCCTCCCAAATGTGTTATTGTTAACCTGAATCTGTTGCTGATGTAAAAAGAAATGGAATATTGAAAGTACGTTTCCTTTTTCTGACAACCAACGATATAGAATTGCGACACCTTTGCATAATAGCAACGATATATATATATTTATATACATGCATACACACACACACACACAAACACACACACACACACACACACACACACACACACACACACACACACACACACACACACACACACACACACATATATATATACAGAAATCCACAAACACATACGCACACATATATACACACTCTCACACACACGTATATTTACATGTGTGCATCTGTGCCTTGATATATGTACGTGATTCTTAGCACATTCAAGCAGCGAAAAATAATTTCAAACGTCATTTCAATCACAATATAATACTTCACAATAGAGAACAAGTGAATAGAAAATTTTTTTATAGTATTTTAATTAAGCAAACACCTGTTTCCTGATATTTAACTTTAAATGACAAAGTTTTACTGTGTGGATAATACATCATCAGACATTCAGGGCTTCTAAACAGTAATTTCTATTATCTGCTAAGATGCTCCTTTATAAACTCGCCTTCAGAACATAGTGATACTTCGTGACGTGAGAATATAATACAAAAAGCGAAGAAAAACAGAATACTATCACACCTTTAGCCTACCTAACAAAATAGAAACAAATACAAGTTTAATTGTTGTAAGAATGTCTTCTCAAGAAATTTCCGAAGAAACCTACTAATTCCATTTTTGTTCTTTTTTCGAACTGTCCTGTCCATATATGTCCAATAGGCCTCACATCTGGTAACTAGCTTAGCCATGTAAGATTGTTAATGCCATTCTGGAATATGGACACATGTTTATATGGGTTTTTGTTTCCATCACACTCCAGTATCTATGATTGACCATTGCTCCAAATTGCGCCGCAGACCATCACAGAATAGCTGCCTTGTTTCATCGTGGGCAGCAAAGTTTTCATGTCACTTCCTTCATCACAACATCTCCAGAACCACAGATAACCACTGTCAGAAATAACAGCAAATCTGGACTCATCGGAGAATATGGTACTGTTCAAAAATGCTAACGGCCATTCCATCATTTCACTGACCCAATCTTTTCTCCAATTCTTATTGGATGTTTCAAGATGTGGGTTACTTCTTGCTACTCTACCATAGTAGCCAAGTTTATAGAGATACCAGACAGCTGTTCTGGGACTGATATCAACTTGTTCTACTATGTCAAAGGCATTGCAGTGAGGATTATCCTCCAAAATCTACTTAACAAAGCAAAGGGTCCTGTCAGAGGACACTGGTCGAAATTTGAACAGGTTCCAATTCTCCTTTTGTACGTGGCATGATTAAACAGTCACACATAGAACCTGCAGCATAAAAATGTTCATTAATAAAAATATATAAAACTTTTCCAATTAAAATAGACATAAAACAATGTTTTATGGGGTGCAAGGAATTTTCTAGTGAGCATTTCTGAAATAGAGGAACTGGGGCTCTACTACCTGTAGAGAAGATAGGCAGGGATCGTCGAGGTGTGGACATGAAAGTCTTCAAGAAGTGTCTAGACAGCAGATTCTTATCTGCAGAACCGGATGAACCCACAAGGTGGCAGAAAACACAAAGACGAACGGCATCCTCCAACTCGCTACTTCATCAGAAGCAATACTGAAAGAATCGCCGGATGCTGTAAAGGCGGTGCACCAGCATGGCTTCAGCCGCTGGCTGAAACCCGTAAGATGTAAAAGATAATAGATAACAGATATATATGTGCGTGCGTATGTGTATGTGTGAGTAAATACCTGTGTATGTATCTGTGTGTGTGTTAATATATGTGCATACGTGTATCTGTGTGTATATGTATATCTCTGCATGTATATTTGTATACCTTCTTTTCTATGAATATATGTATATATCTAAAAACTATCATATTGTAGTACTTGGTGACTATTATTTTGCCAATGAAAAACGGACCATATATTTGGTCTTCATGTCAACATTATAACTATTATTCTAGTTTCAATGTCGACATTTTTTATTGGCACAGACTGTCACATGTTTAGCAACTATCTATTCCACGTTTATCCTCTCTTTCTACTTATTCCATTTTGGCATAAGTAGAACAAGGGGAAACACGCCGTCCAAAATGTATGCAAAAGAGCTTAAATGAAGAAACTAAGATATTACTAATAAACTGAAGTGAAGGCCACATACATAGCGCGTTTATTTAATTGGCAATATATGACCAAACACAAGTATAGCAATATCTGTTACAGCAGTCGATTTCACATCAAATGTCTTGCATAACAAACACATATATGTAACTAACTATTACGATTTCATCTGTTATTGTTTATGCGTTGTTGGGCATCAGGAAACACACATCATCTTAAATTATATATTCAGGTAAGAAATATATTTTCCGTGAAATTATGTAAAAAAGAAAAAATAGATCCGTTTTGAAATCAGCAATTAAAAACTTCGTATGTGTGTTTGTGCGTGTGTGTACTGGTGTCGTCTGATATACAGATATACGTGCTATTGGGATTTTTATTATTTATTTCCTTCTGTGTTTATAACAATATTACGACTTAAAACATGTAAGTCTATTATGTTATTTCTTTAAATAGTTTTTTTTATATAAACATTAGTATTCCTTATCTTGTGAAAATAGTTATATGTGACTATTTGTAGCGAGCTTATTATCTAGCATTTAATGATGTATGTCTGTATGAATATACGTATGTATGTGTGTATGCATGCGTGTTTGTTCACATGTACATACATGAATCGGAATATGAATTTGTAGAAACGTGTATATGCATATTTATATGTGTATAGATGTGTATATGAACACTGTTATATATGTATATATGTATATGTATATATATATATTTAGCTCCAATCTACTCACCTGTATATGTGTCACTCTGAGTCAGGATAGCTTTCCAAACACAGGGAATATCGATCTTCTCTCCGAACCAGTGAGGTGGCATTATTCGAATAACATCATGATCACAGTACAAATTGCACTGGAACCGTAAATTAGAACAACGTCCGATGCTCTGTTTGATATGGCGAATTACACTACGATGTATTCTATGTTCATTTATCTTTGTATAATCAATGTTTTCCCGTAAATGTTTTCTAATCACTGTTTGTATTATTATATACATCATATATTCATATTAATACATGAATCCATAGCTTTCCCTAAATTTCAGAAAGCCCATTATCCACCTGGTGTTGTAATTTCCTCCCTTTTTTTTCCCTGTACGCAATCAATTGTTTAAGACCCGTTGTTGTCGCAGTGCTGGAAATATGATCATATTTTAAAATATTTTTTGTTAGTATTGAATTATTATTCAATGAGATATTCGTGTAATACTGTTTAATATCAACCTATACTACATGTAATACAAAAGAAGGAAAATATATTTCTATTTAATTCGAAAGAGACAGTTATTAGTTAAAAATCATATAAAAATTTGCATATCTCTAAGTCTTTTTAAATTTCCATTTCAGCAGCTGGCAGTTAGAATAATGAAATATTCTATATGTATATTCCTTTTCATCGTTGGTAAATAATTATTTGTAATTCTTTTGCATGTATTAACTGATTTCTCACAATATATATGTGTGTGTGTGTGTGTGTGTGTGTGTATGCGTGTCTGTGTGAGTTTCAGTGTGTGTGTGTTTCTGTGTGGGTGACTGAGTGTGGATTGTTGCGTCTGTTGATGCCGCCACTCCGCGTAACACCCTGTGACCGTTCCCTTGCGAATCTGCAATTCAGCGGTTCGGAAGAAAGAACCGATAATATAAACATTATGTTCAAATCTATGTTCTGGTGTCGGTTTATTGCAGAAAATATTTCAATGTTGTTCCCAAGCATCCAAAGACTGAAATAAATAAAACAAAAATAAATAAAAAAAAGTTTGATATTGTATATCACAACCGTCCTTCAATTTATAGGTGTTGCAATGTCAGAGTATTGCTACGACGCAGCCAAGGAATTTTGTACATCTGCTTTGGAAAAATATCCCGAACTTAAAGTCGATAAGTACTACTGCAAGTAAATACACTTTTATTACAACGATTAGTCTTACTAATATTTATATATATAAATGTATAAATTCCGTATTTATATATTCATATAAATGTATTAATATTTATTTTATGTATGTAAATATAAATATCTTCCTATCTGTCTATCTATTTATCTATCTATCTATCTATCTAGGTCGTTAGTCAAATCTATCGACCCCAGTGTTCTACTAGTACTTTGCTTTGACCGGTGTATGAATAAAAAATTCGACTTGCGCAGTATTTCAAAACAGAACATACAGGTGGCGGCAACAACACTAAGCATTTTCTCTTATACGCTAAGCATTCTGCCAACTCCCGGCCTTAAATAATACCAGTCATTTAAACTGGAATTACTTGAAGTAACTCCATTGGGATCGATAAGTGAAGTTCCCCTGCGCACATAATGCACATAATTTACAGCTATGTTAAAAATATGCAGCATAGAAAATAAGTATTTTATGCCATAATATGAAAGATAAATAATTGTTGATTTTATATTGCAGAATTTTGATAATTTATATGATATAATATTACCAGATATGATTTTTAAAAAATTCTCTTTCCCAATTTGTTTTTGATATTTAGTCGCTTAAAACAGTTCGCGAGGTGTTTTAAAGGGACGTTCAAGGATTGTAATGACTACTTAAAGAGCATTTATAAGAATAATAACTGTGGTATGATATTTTCATTACTTCTCATAGTATTCGGATAAATAGTTAATCAACGATTTGAATTAAAAGAAATGAGTTTGTAATATCACAACGGATTCGATTTTCCATTGAATGAGTTTATTATCTGTCAAAAAATGAGAATTTACCTAGTTGTACTAATTATTTAATACCTGACATTCACTTAAACATAAGGATAATCACAACAATGTAATATTCGGCGACACTGAAATTCATTAATACGTTATTATACAGTAATTGCCATTTAAAAGTGTTCGTTCGTTAACTAGTTTAATTATAAGCAAAAAATGTGGGGACATGAAAGTTAATGTAACAAAGACTAGCGTTATGCATTTGGGGCTTGTAGACGCAGTTCTTGGAAAGCTAGTAAATGTGAGGAGTAAAAGTCAAACATTACCTGAACATCATAATTTCTATCTACCCTAGACAATGTAATTGAAAAACAAAATGCTGCTCCTTCGTCCAGTTTTCAGACATTACGCATCTTAGTATTGGTTCTAATATTATCTCTCTTGATGTGATAGCATGCCGTGTCAGCTGATCTTCATGTGATTCACGTAAGAATATTCATAAATATATAATGGTTTCAAATTTTATATAGGTTTTTGCATTCAAAACACACCAGACGTTTAGATTATAGTGTAAAACAGGGAACAATCTGAGAGAAACCACATGCATTAAATCATCATTGAGATATACCTATAATAAATTATAATCTCAGTGTAATATTGCCTGATGTCAGTCACCTTTTATGGTTTTAATCATTGGTATCATTTAGTGCGAAACAAACGACTACAATGAATTGATATTGTAATTTATTTCTACAATTTGAGAATGCCTATGTTAAGATACATATCGTATAATGTTTCTAAACGGCTGCACTGAGCTATCAACGACCCTCTATTGATAGTCTTGCAGGAGGTCAATAAATACTGGCTATAGTCATTCATGGATACATCACCTATGTACACTTCCACAGGCATATATGAGTCATGTTCTGTCCTGTTTGTTCTGTGTAGTTACAACACAAACACACAGAGATTCTAGTAAGACATAAATGTTTAAAGTACACAGAATGTAGTTATGAGCTTCTAGCAATTTCATACATTGAAGATCTTATCTTGACAGCTATTTGCACACGCAGAGAAGGTTCGAAGAATTCTTCATGGCACCTGGCCTATGCATTCAAAATAACAATAGAACAAAATAAATCATGCGGAGATTGATATGAACGTGGGTTTTAAACCTGGAATGGTGACAAGAACGGACACGTAAATCAAAATCAAAATAAAATAAGAATAAGATCTATGTCCTTTTGACTGTATAGAAGTAAGGCAAGGCGTTGTGTAATCAAACGGAGTTTAATAGCTACGATACAATTGCACAATCCCCAGAGCGTGGTGTTCTTCGACCCACCAAAAGAAACTTAACTTTATGCTTACGTTTATTGGAAATTTCTGATAAGGGATCCAAGAGCACAATGGTATTGTGAGATCTTTCATCAATGCATCACTTGAATTTATTCATGCGTTAATATACGACATGGATTTTTTCTGGAGGAGATCGGTGGATGGCATATTAACTTTCGAAATGACCTCCAGACAAATCCAGTCTACTAATTCTTTTCGCCCTATTGAACATTTCGGTGAAGGGGCTAGGTCGATTATGTCAATGCTATTGCTCAATAAGTATATATATTAAGCCCAAACGGATGAAAAGCAACATACAGAAATTCCGTTAACATTTCGCTCGACATGGTAACAACTCTTACCACCATAATCATAAAAGAATATTAATACGAGATTTCAACGATATTATGTTATGTATATTCTTTAATATATGTGCACATATGTTTTACGCAATGTCAATATTTTTGTGTTATTTGTGTTTATAGATATACACGTACACACTCACTCACTAATAATACACACACACACTCATGCACATGCTCACAAACACACAGGCATACCGATATGTATTGTTTAGACACATTTTTGTCGATAAATAATTCCGTAAACAGGAAACGCATTTACGCTTGCAGACTCCATGCCAAGAGAAATGTCCGATGTAACATTGATGTCAGCATTATTGCCAGTTATATGCTATGGAAGATATTACTTGAGTTCAATTAAAGAATTTAACCTCTTTATTTCGTATACTTAGTGTGTTCTTTTACCAAAATTATAGATAGCTAACTGATAATATATATATATATATATATATATATATATATGTATGGAGGTGTATATTTATTTCATTTGCATGATATCTTTAAGGCAGATGTTTCAGCACATATTTAATCTTCTTGCAGATCAGACAACAAAAATGCCAGTCGAAGCTGTGATTATAATGGTTTGGATTAATAAATACTTAAATAAACCAACTGTGTTATATTTCCGTTATGATCGGATATGCAACGGCAGTCATGATTACATACATCCAAATATATGCTGGTAGACATTGTGTCACTAGGATTGAATCCCGACTTTTATATTAAGAAAAAAAAGTTATTATTAAGGTCAATCACTCCGATGATTTCTGATGGATTTTTATCAACACAAATGATGCTATAAAATAGATGTCTATATGTGTATCTACATGTTCATATATATGCCACGTACACGTATAGATACACAGACGAAAACAAACGCTGAGTCACACATCCACATATATATGTGTATGTGTGTCTATGTTTAAGTGGTGTGTGTGTGTGTGTGTGTGTGTGTGTGTGTGTGTGTGTGCGCGTGTGTGTGTGTGTGTGTGTGTGTGTGCATATATATATATATATATATATATAT
>NC_068998.1:49880031-49882833 GCF_001194135.2 Octopus bimaculoides
GAGAGAGAGAGAGAGGGAGGGGAAAGTAAAGAAAACTCGTGCTATATGGTTAAAGAATATATTTAAATCGTTATGTTAGGAAAATGTTATAAAATTTTGTATACATTTCTTTTCAAATTTCTCAAATTTCTTTACCAACATTCTATCATTTCTTCGCTGTGAAGTGAAGTATGAGAATTCCAAACAAGGGAATGTAATCAGGAATTTTTTTTCCGTATGAGGGAGATAATAAAAAAATGTTGGGAATGTCTAGCTAATATGGATTTAACATGATTTGGTTTAGACAGAAATGTTATAAGTAGTTAAGTTTTTCTTTATATTTTTCTTTCAATGAGGTAAGTTTCCTTATTTACAATTTCTAGAAATGGTTAAGGTTTGGGTTATATTTTCCAATGAAGAAGGTTTCCTTATTTAATCTAACTTGTGTCGGTGTTCCAATGGCACATTGATAAACTGGAAATATTCCAAATTATGGTAGCAGTTGCTGATATAGCTATGTCAGAGCTGACTTGAACATGTTAAATCACATCCCAAAAATTGGCAAGCAAGAAACAATGATGGTTTCATTTGATGTGATTAATTTTCATACAAGTATATCTGACAATTATGGGCTAGATGCAATTCCCTTCTGGCTGGACCAATATCCGGAAGAGATACCAGAAATGATCAGCGCTTCATGTTTGACGTTTGAAAACGCGTTCTATCGACAAAAGTCCTGAATTGTCATGGCCACTAGGTCAAGCCCGGTCATTGCGAGCCTAAAAATGGGTTATCTGTACTTAATGACATAGCTTTGGAAACCTTCTTTCCCAATACATAAAAGAATATTGGAAAAGATTCCTAGACGACTGTTTCATCCTTTGGAATGAAAACACAGACAAACTCCTGAAATTTAAAATATTATTGAACAGTTTTGGTTTAGATCTGTTCTTTTCGATATCTTTACAGCGGGTTGGTTTGTATCTGTTCTTCTACATATCAGAAAAGACAAAATTAAACTTGCATTCAGTGATAATAGTTATCAGTTTTTGATGGTGCATAAACAGACATTACAACTTGATTGGACAGTCGCGTTGCTGAATATATTTCTATCGGGTGCTGATCCTTCAGTGTTTTGTACATCCAAACGTCCGTAAAAGATGTTTTATCCACATAAATACACACACATACACACACACATACACACACACACAGACACACATACACACACACACACACACACATACACACACACACACACACACACTTTCGTTGATACATACAAACATACAGGGGACGTTGACCACCCGCCCATCCGGTCAATCTCAAACTATACGATGAAATAGGGAAAATCTTCAAACTCGACTTGAGTGAAGACATCAGAAAAAAGTGGAAACGCTACCTCGGTGACTGTCTCATCTTTTGGGACAGATCAGAAGATCTACGAACATTCCACATCATCCTCAACACACTGCACCTTTCTATCAACTTTACGACAGAAACCAGCTACAACGAACTTCCCTTATAGATTTCAACATGAAGACACACAACTCCATCGTCACAGCAGATATCTACCACAAAACAACCAACACATAACAATATTTAAATTTCTACTCCTGCCACCCATCCCGCATAAAAACAAATATTCCATATAGTATGGCAAGACGCATGTGCAGCATAGTGGCCGACTTACAAACATGCCAAATAAGACTAAATGAGCTTAAAAACTTCCTACTAGAACAGATATACTCACTCAAATTAATAAAAAACGCAATCACAAGGGCAATGAAATTGGACATCACACAACTCAGAACTCCAAAAAGAAAACAAAGAAAACATCATTCCTTTCATAAACACACACAACCCTGGAGTTACCAATATGTTTCGAATTATACATTCAAACTTACCAATAGTCCTACAAAGCTCCAAAATGGGAAACCTATTAAACAAATATTACATTAAAAAAACCCTGTAAAACCTGTAAAAACCTGTAAAAACAACTGACAAGAGCAAAATTATCATCAGAGAACGAAATCGAATTCTTTGTAAAAGAGTGTGGAGATGGTAGATGTGGGATCTGCAGTAACCCCGTCTATAAATATATAGAGCGAAACAATAAAATTTTTGAGTGGACACTCATTAAAAGTAAATGCAGACATGAATTGCGAGACGCAGAGCGTAATATACTGCATAACCTGTCCCACATGCAAGGAGAATTACATCGGTGAAACTGGAAATACTTTATGCCAAAGAACCAGAATTCACCGACACCGTCCGACTGGAGGAACTGCGACAGATTCTACTGAGTAAGCACTTAGAAACATGTGAAGGAAAATTTAAGATCTTTCCCTTCTATAAATGCCCAAGGAATGACACATTCTTTAGAAAATTATATGTAACAAGACTTCATAACGAAATTTTCCCCTAAACTGAATAGCTGAAATGTGAAAGTCACATTAACTTACCTATAAACCCATCTGGAACAATTAGCTTAGTCTGTGTAATAATGTCCTCATAACGTACAAGAAATTATATGCATATCTGTTTCATTGAGCTCCTTCACCAGCCACTTTCCCTTGAACATTATTACCCATCGAAATATCTCCCTTTTTGTAAAGAATTGTTCCTTATCTTCATTTCTCTTGAAAAAGAATATAAATATATACCTGTGGCTGGTGAATATCACTATTTCTGTATTGATTTGGACTGGATGAGGGAATAGTTTTGTAAAATAAACTGTAATTTTGTATTAAACTCAAACACCTACACACACACACACACACACACACACACACACATACACGTACACATTTATATATGAAT
>NC_068998.1:49882843-49883726 GCF_001194135.2 Octopus bimaculoides
ACACACACACACACACACACACACACACAGTGCTATACATAAATAGAAATATTCTTGCATCCAAATATTCCAGCCCATACCAGCACGGGAATCACCTACCCGAGCGTTAAAGTAATACACCTGTTTCTTGTTCATACGGCTGTCTTCGTCTTTTGCTTTTCTGCAAATTTCAAGTACTATACATATATATATATATATTGATATATATATCTTCTTCCACGCCTTTTACCAGAATCCACTCAGCAGGTTTTGGACCGGCATGAGTCTGTTGTAGAGTACACTAGCACAACATGCAAAGAAGTAGGCCTGAAACTGGAAACATAGGATTAGGAGGCAAACTCTTTACCACTATCCAGATCCTGGCTACATAGACATAAAGAACTCCCAAATCGTACTAAGTACCGATACACATGTGTGCATTTTTATATGCAGACAGTTTAATATGCTGAGTATTACATATGGGTTAAACTGGCAAGTTATTTCAGTCATAATATAACAACATGCAATAAATAACGACAGAATATAATATTTATTAAATAACTATCTGTTACATCATTTTAAACTCGAGTGACAAAGTTCTACATAGTGCAAACGGCAACACTAAATAACGACAATATCTTATCTACGATGAAAAAATTTATTTGCATATTTTTTCTTCTTTTCGGTAAGTTGCTCTTCCCTCAGCCGGTTATATATATATATATATATATATATACATGCATTCTCTCTGTTAATTCCCTCGTGTTTCTTTCTAGTGAAAAGCGTAGGCTGGAAACGTAAAAGATCTGTTTTCCGAGCGTCAGACTAATGCACCTGCTTGTTGTTTATACACATATCTTCAGCTTTTGTTCTTTTGTAAATTGCATATATATATATATATATA
>NC_068998.1:49884191-49892295 GCF_001194135.2 Octopus bimaculoides
TATATATATATATATATATATATATATATATATATGTATGTATGTATATATGCACGTACATATGACTATGTATATGCATATATATGTGTGTGTGTATGTAATTCATCGTTTCTTCTTAAAATTGCTTTACTTTTGGAATACAAATCATCTGTAATGTGCAACTTGATTTGAAAATCTAGATTATCAATCTCCCTTCTGAATGCTACATGGCGTTTACATGCAACTTACCCTAGAATTCAATATTTCGAAGGAAAAGAACTAATATACTCACTGACTATATGTGCAGAACACATAAAATATACCCACTCCAACAAATTTGTAAAGATAATTCGACAAGAATTCATAACGAGTAAAATTGAAAGCATAAATTTTGAAAATGACAATCGTACAATTAATGATCCCGTATTTTCTAGATCAACAACTTACGCACACAGAAAAAAAACAAAAAAAAAAAACAAAATCAAAATATAATATTCCTACATATGTTATTAAACGTCTACTTTCAGATTCAAGAGAAGAATTTATACTCTAGTTGTAGAGAAACGTTTCATTTTATATGCCGTATTTCTGTGTAACCAACAAAGTAGAACATAAATCAAGTAGAAAAATATTTATTTTTTAAAATTCTAGGTACGGCAGTCTCCAATTACTGCTTCAGAGAAGGCGCGAAACATTGCAAATATGTTCTAAGACGTTTTCCTGTAACGCACCCGGATATTAACCTCTGCAAGTAAATATTCGGTTTTTACTATTATCGTTCATATTTCCGCCAATAAACTTTGCAAATTCATTTCACATACTCACTTGTTAATATTGTAACAAGCTATGTTACGAGATATATTCCACAAAATGGAATATATCTAACAATGCCTAAGACATTGTTAGATATGGGATAAATTACTTGTCCCATTGATTCAACACCCATTCATACATCATGTTTGAATTATATAAATGCAATACAATTCTATCATAGGCTCACATGCCCCACTTATCAACTGTTATTTAGGTAAACCTCTCTGAATTTCTAATTACCATCATTTCGACCGCAGAAATAGGAACGATAATATTCTCACACTTAAGCGACCACAGAATACTAACCATATTAATATTTCTGATATTGTAAGGAGGTTAGCGGAGAGAATCGTTAGCACGCCGGTCGAAATGCTTAGAGACATTTCGTCCGTCTTTACGTTTTGCCTTTTTAATATATCTTCAGCATCAAATGTTTACCGCATTAGTTATCTATATACATAAAAATGAGAATGTGTGTCTGTCTGTCTGTCTGTCTGTCTGTCTGTCTGTCTGTCTGTCTGTCTGTCTGTCTGTCTGTCTGTCTGTCTGTCTGTTTGAATCCCTAAAACTCGAGAACTACGCAACCAATTTCATTCAAATTTTACACATGCCTTACTTAGGGTTCCAGTTGTGTTTTAGTCAAAAAAGTTTTAATTTCTTGCAGAATTCGAGCCCACAGCAACATAATATCTCCTCCACTATTTAAGTATTACGTGTCAAAAGTGAAACAAAAACACTCATGTCAAATACTTTCAGTTTAAAAATGAAACTATTTCACTAAAACAATCACATTACGATACTGTAATGACAGATACTTTCAGAGAGAGAGAAAGAGAGAGAGAGAGAGAGAGAGAGAGATGCATATGTATACATATAGATGTATATGTACACGTTATTCCACTAACTGAAACAATCACTTTTCGATACTGTAATGACAGATACTTTCAGAGAGAGAGAAAGAAATAAAGAGTGAAAGAGAGAGAGAGAGAGAGAGATGTATATGTATACATATAGATGTATATGTACACGTATATGTATAGATATATGTATACATATAGATGTATATGTACACGTATATGTATATATATATATATATATATATATAGATCTATATGCATACATGTATATGTATACATATGTGTAGATGTATATATATATATAGATGTACATATAATATGTACACATATATACATATATATACATGCATACAGATATCTATGCATATATACACCCATCACACACATACACATGCACACAAACGCACATATTAGTCATTTGTTTTCTTATCCAAAACTACGTCAAAAGTACTGAATGGATCTTTATGAAATTTGGAAATTATATTCTATGCATAACGGCCATAACTCCCATGAAAATTCATATATTTTCGATGTTGATGGAATTTTAACCCGAACATAACAGATGAGCATTATTTGTAATTCAACGGTACAACAGTGTAAGACTATCCCTTCAGATATACTTACATTGATTTCTGCAATGTGGTGCATAAATTGTCAAGTAAATGAGACGCTTCTTTACCTCCACTGATTCACTTGCAAAGTGTTGAGTAAAATTATTTCGTTGCAGACCTCCTTTGAGTCTTTTTATTATCACTACGACACACATAGTCCCCAGTTTGTAACATTGATTTCAAGGCCCTCCCACATGAGAGACTGGTTGTTTTAAGATATTTATCGATTGTAAATTTTGTCTGCACAGTTACCTATCGGTATAGTGGTCATTTGCAAACTCCAGAGGCGAAACTTTCATTTCCCTTTACTCCAAACGTCACAAGTTCTTATTTCAATTGGGTTATGTCCTTCCAATTGCTATAGATCCGTAATGCATCTTACAGCTGTGCCTGTCACCTGTATGGTGAGGAATCCTACATGTATTGGGAATGTGTGTGTGTGTGTGTGTGTGTGTGTGTGTGTGTGTGTGTGTGTGTGTGTGTGTGTGTGTGTGTGTGTGTGTGTGTGTGTGTGTGTGTGTGTGTGTGTGTGTCTGTCTGTGTGAATCCCTAACCCCGGCAACGCCAGGTATTTCTGCTAGTTTTTAATAACAAAAAATAATTTATTTACCTCGAAATGCTTACCAGCTATACATCGGTGCATATGATGCTATAATCCTGTCCCACCGTTCATACTACTTTGGTACTCGTCCCAGACATCGCTTTCCGTAAGCGATTCGATGATCTCCTATGATGCGCTCTGGATTATGAAAACTTGGTAAAAACGGCTAACTTTGAACTGCATTTTCATTTAGGGAAAGCGATGAAATTCAGCAGCTGCTAAATCCAGAGAATAGGAATAGAGAGGACGCGGATGAGATACCATGTTGTTTTTGCTGACATTCTCTGTTTTGTTGAGATGCACTGAGAGTTCAGTGACAGGGTGTATAGTCATCTTGAAGAATACAATACTTCGAACTCCGCCGACCAATTCGATTTTGCCGAAAGTTCTCATTCAAACACTTCAAAATGTCGTTGTTTGTCCTGCGACGATTCTCATATTCATCATTAATATATTAGAACATCTTGCAATGATATTATTCCAAACAGCAACCAAAATATGTGTTCAATATGCCTAACATGAACCACACTATATATAACATTACAAACGCCGGACTTGATAACAAAATATCAGATTATAAAAAAAAGTTTAAATATTAATTAAGGTTATCCGCACAAATAAAGCATAACAGGCGAAAAATTTCATGTAGATTTTCACTTTTATATTATAGTGCAGACCTGGCTGTATGGTAAATGTCTTGCTTCTCAACAACATGCTTGTGGTCTCAGGGTAGCTTGAGCAAGTAGTTTGTACTCCAACCAGGTACCGACCACAGTCATTTGAGTGGATTTGGTAGATTGAAACAAAAAGGCGCTCATCACTTATATCAATGTAATATATAGGCATCGAGGTGTAGGAAGAAAGTTAGCTACGAACAAACCGTAGGAGATATAAAAATCAGCTTTCATGAATATTAGCGGTTTATCGAGACGAAAGGTTGCGGACTATTTTTCTTTAGAGAAAAACGATGAGCAAAACACTGTTCATTTTATACTCCACGGTAGGCGATCAGGTTTGTCGAGTGATCGAAAAAGAATACAAGTTTTACGGAATGGCTACATATATTACATAGTTTGTGAAGCTTCAGAAGTGGTAAAATCCAAGTGATGTGTATACAGCCGGCTACCCTTCAGGCAAGGGGTATCTTCATTATATTACAGTTTACATTGCCGCGAGGAGGTACATGTTGACGCCAAGAAGATTCAGTCAGAATGTGCGGAGGGTACAGGATGAGAGGGGTATATAAATGTAGGGAGAAATAATTATTAGAAGGGAAGGATGACGAAAACATAAAAGGGAGTGAGAGGAAGGAGGAATTGGGAGAGGGGTGTTGACTTGTAGTTGACAATATATTAGTTTTACCTAAATCACATAATTCAGTCATGGGATTGGTACTTGAATATAAATTGGACGGGAGAGGATGAGGAAATATTTTAGGCAGTGGCGGAGAAAGAAAATGTGTATAGATAAAGCAAGAAATTTAAGCCCGGCTAGCTGGTTGTTAAAATACCTTTATGGCCGATGGTAGAAACTAGCAGGGAATGGTAAAAATGTTTATAAAGAGAACAATCGTATGAAGAAGTGGATGTGTATGTAGGCTTACAGATGGAGAGTGTAGGATGAGAGGGAGTTGAAATAAAGGGAAACAAAATATTCTGACATGAAATTCAAAGGGTAGAAAGACATTGTTGGTTTAATACAGTATCTCCCAATTTGGGCGCTATTGTACACCTGGGAGCGGTGGAAAGTTCCCAGGAGGCGTTAAAATCAGTGGGGTTAAAAACAAGTGGGCTTACATGTAGAGAGTTGGAGATTATTTTGAATTAATTTAATACGGTGGGGCCACGCCTTTGGTGGATTTCGGAGTTTCTTGTTACGATTTCCGATTACTCCGGCAGTGTTGTTGGTGGAGTAGAATAATTTTATAGACGTGAGTTTAAATTTTTTTCTAAGGGGTTTAGATTTAAGGAAATATTATTCGAGTTGGACGAAGATAAATCTGGGTACTCGACTCTGGACGTTTAGGTCGAAGCAGGGTGGAAGCAGATGACGTCTCGAGTTCCAGTTCGTGTAATCCGATTTGCGAGGTTACCTGGGTGGAAATGGGTTTTGCAGGTGTATATCTTAGTGGGTTATGGTGAATTTAGAATAAAGGGTTATCAGGTAATGTGTCGTTACCTGCGCCTCTACATATATATAGTCTTTCTTTCTTTCTTATCACATCGCCCATTCTTTTCGACCATTCTCCTCATTTTAACATACATATATATTCTCTTCTTTCTATCACTATGTTATCAAAATTTCATTCACACCACAAACCCCACTGAATGAACAGCACATGGAATCTACATCTCCACACACTCAATTTGTAATAAGAAAATATGAACTATCGGAATTAAAATACAACGGACGGGAACCATTTCTACCATTTCTATACACCACTTTCATGGGATAATGGAACTGCAAATATAACATCCTACATATTTTTTTATTCTTTTATTCTCTAATTTCCCTTTATACATCTTGTTTCCATTCTTTTCCCAAATAACTCCTTATATTGAACTGTACTATTTCCCGCTATGTAACTCTCTCACATGGTCTCTGATGAAGCGAACTTCCAAATAAACAAGAAACAGCTGTAAGTGTAACTTTCTCTTTATTAGTGTCCTAAGATTTTCGCACAGCCTCGGCTTAGTTGTCTAATTTTTTCTAACACACACACATACACACATACATACATACATACATACATATATATCTATCTATCTATCTATCTATCTATCTATATATATATATATATATATATATATATATGTATGTATGTATATATATGTATATATATAAACAGAGATAGATGCATATAAACACGCACACACACACACTGATGTCCGCGTGTGTGTATTTGTGTTTTGATATATGTACATGATTTTTAGAACACCCGAAGAGAGTCAAATAATTTCAGCTGTCATGTCAAACATAACATAATTCCACATAATAAATTACCAAGTGAATGGGATAAAATTTATAGCATTTTAAGGAACTGAACACGTGTTTCCTTATAATTATTTCTAAAGGACATAATTTGCACGGAGTGCATAGTGCAGCACCAAAAATTAAGTGTTTTGAACAACTAATATCTCTTCGATATTAAGACGCTCTTTCATAAAACTGCCAGCCAAACTGGCAGATAGATTGTGCATGTGAGAGTATAATACCAAAATCCGAGAACAAAGAAATGCTATCACACATTTTGCATACCTAACAAAAGAGAAATACACAAAAAAGTGTCCGTTTTATTATATATTTTTTTTTTAGCTTACATGTTTTAACCAATATACCTAGAAATGAGAGTTCGTCTTGGTTGCATTTTATTGTGAATTGTATGTTGTTGTCAATGTTATTATGGAGTTTTTCTGATTCTATGAGTTTATATTGGTGTATAGGTTCAAATGAAACCATGAGTGTTTCTTCCTTGATCTATTCCCATAAGTGATTTAGCATATCTCAGTCAATCCTAATATAACTTTCGATGTAATATAGAAATGGCTTTAGGATGATGTCCATGATATGTTTCACAGAATGGTCCAGCTACGATGGGCCGTAATTTTAGGTCTCCTGGTGCTGGTGTGTGTATGTCTGCTTTGAAGATTTTTTAATCACTTCGTCTATAGTTTGGCGTTTGTGAATTTTCGGTAGAACATAGAATAGTCTGGCTTTACACTTAAAGTTTCTTAAAGTGTCTAGTTCTGTTTTTTTTTGTTAGGTCGTTTCCCTGGGTCAGAATTAATGAAAAGAGCGTTTTCATTATTTTAGGTGGAGTATAATCTTTGAGTTTTTCGTAGTGTTTATCATTGTTTAGGATATTACTAGAGTTTTGTAATATAGGGTGTCCATTACCACAACCACTCTCAGTGAGCATTTTGACAGATGACACAGAACAACTGCAACCACATTTCTTAATCTTCACATTATATCAATTTACTATTTGGGCCTGAACCCAAGAGTAACTAAATAAAGACGCCTCATTAGTTGAAAAATATAAGCCAGAATTAAATATAAGCCCATATTGGAAAGTAAAAATTTACCACATCTATTCAATATTAACTGATATAAGCCACAATCAAATAAAATGAATATTAAGAATTACAGTTTTACCTCCCCTTTGCCGAAAAATAACTTGCATACCAATTATCTCCCCCTAGCAAGCAAAATCCCGAACTCCGGATTGTATCTAGCACTCAAATTTGAAGTGCGAAACCGGTTATTATGTTGGAGGAAAACATTTTTATTTTGTATAATATTGTATAATACATTTCGTATGAGGATTCTAACATATTCTTTTATCTTGTAAGACAAATCTGTTTTCATCTTTTTACTTTCCTTTATATATATATATATTTTTTTTTTTAAACAGCACAGAAAACGGTTAGATTCATTTCATTTTATAAATATTTTCTGATTAGAACATTCTATGGCGGGAAAGGTAAACTGCATTTTCAGATATAATGTAACACCACATGATAAGTAATACAGAATATAATAACAGTTAAAAAGAAAGGAAAAACATCTGCTACATCGTGTTAAACTGAAAACACAAATTTCGACGTTGTACAAAACGGCAACAGGTATATACAGAACGAACAGCAATACGTTATCTACAATGAAGATTATTATATGCATATTCTTTCTAATTTGTGGTAAGATAATTTTTCATAACCAGGCACACACAGACGCATGCGGATGTATACACGTGATTATGTATGTATGTTTGTATGTATGTATGTATGTATGCATGCATGCATG
Source organism: Octopus bimaculoides (assembly GCF_001194135.2). Lineage (NCBI taxonomy): Eukaryota > Metazoa > Mollusca > Cephalopoda > Octopoda > Octopodidae > Octopus > Octopus bimaculoides. Next base: position 49,891,856 of record NC_068998.1, read on the forward strand.
CATGTATGTATGTATGTATGTATCTATGTATGGATTGATGGATGGATGGATGGATGGATGGATGGATGGATAGATGTAAAGAAATATGTATGAAATATATATATATACATAAACACACATACATACATACATATTCACACACAAACATCTAGACATATATTCACATATAGTTAGATGACTAAATATATATACTTGGTCGGGAAAACGAAAGCGTGTGGTTTCGAGTTCCACGTACACGAAAAACCCTACTCATTCTGTCGATCGCTTATATGCTCCATTAGTATACTATTTCTTTAGACATACCCAGTGATCGCTATAAGATTTTAAGCTTATAAAATACTATTGTTTTTATTATTTACACAATTGTAAAAATCGACGCTGCTTAGCAAAACCATCCCAGTAATATCTATCTATCTTTCTATATTTATATACATAAATAT
>NC_068998.1:49892350-49900013 GCF_001194135.2 Octopus bimaculoides
ATAGTGTATATATTTATATACCAACAACAAATATTAAAATACCAACAACACAGCAAATACTCTCATTCCGTCAAATTTGCGACGAAACATCGGCAAGATATCGTAATGAAAATGATCGAACCATATTTTAGAAGCGAACAATCGTGGAATTAATGATCCCTATATTCTAGATTTGCTAGGTGATGCTGTGGATATTTTGCAACAACCTTTAATTAAAAGCAACAAAATTTTGAAGTTTATGATCGACAAATATACGCATGTACAGAAAAACAAAAAAAAACAAAATATGATAATCCTATACTTGTTATTAAACGTCTGCTTACACTTTCAAATGAAGAATCATACCTTCGTTGCAAAGAAATGTTTGTTTCATTTTATATGCCTTATTTCTGCGTAAGTAATTGATTAGAAAATATGTCCTGGAGAAAAATATATAATTCTTAAAATTCTAGGCGCTGCAGGGTCCAGAATCTGTTTCATACAAGCCGATGACCAATGCAAATATGCTCAGAAACATTATCCTGTTCAGGAACCAGACATTCATCTCTGCAAGTATATGTACTGCTTTTACTTCTATCATCCGTACTACCACCTATAACATTTGCAAATTAATTTCTCATAATCACTTGTTCGTAATATATTATTTACAGAGGAGCAATCTATGTAATGCGAGGTTGAAATATATTTCACAAAATGTATTCCATCACTGATTCAGTAAATTTTACATCAATCTAACAACGCCCAAATTAAAATATTATCGGTTTTTTTCGTAGACCGAAAGTAAACGATAAACTATTTATCTCAACAGAAATTAATCTATAACGGCTTTGTCTGATTGACAAGAAATCAAAAAAAATTCTATCATTGTCTCGAATGTGCCTTTTCTCGATTCTTCTTTATGTAACCCTCTTTGTATTTCTAATTAGTATCATTTCCACCGCAGAAATATAAAAAGTGATATTCTTACAGATATGAAGCGACCACAGAATTTTAGCCATGTAAATAATTTTGATTTTGTAGGGAGTTGAGCAGACAGAATAATTAGCACGCCAGTAAAAATGCTTAGCGGCATTTCATCCGTCTTTACGTCTGTGATCGACTTCATTCTTCATTATCCCGGTCCGATAAAATACGGAACCCACAAAAATTGTTCTTGACTTGTACCAAAGTTGGAAATTAATATTTGAAATATTGTAAAGCGGTGAGTTAGACAAATCTTAAGGAGCCCGGGCAAAATTCCTAGCGATGTTTCGTCCCAAATTACGTCGTTTGCTTCCCTTTCCGCCGAGGCCTATTTTGATTTCCATCTTTTCAGGTAGATAAAATAACTATCATTGGTGCACAAGAATGTTCTAAATCTGAAATAATGTTTCACATACTGAACACCGTTACGTAACTCTTGACACGAAGTATAGTCTTTTACATTCAATACAAACATATTCTGACATAATAAAAGAAGTATTGATTATCATTATTTTTTTTTATAATCAATGAAAGTTGAGAAACGTTTTATGTTCCAGACGACTATGGCTGTATGAAACCTGTTATATGAATAGCAATAATTTTTGTAGAAACGTCATGCTCCAAAACCGTAGAGAAGAAAACTGTCTTCGTAAGTAAAGTAATCTGTCTTATTAAAAGCGCTGTTTCAACAAATGAAATTTCAATCGCACACACACACACATGCAAATTTCATTAGATGATATATTAACCTTGTGAAGGGATGATTGCATCTACAGAATCGATATGATACCGGACAAAATTCTTAGAGGCATTTAAGGCGTATCAACGTACTGATTCCAAACTTCGTCGTGATCCACTGTACGTTAAGAAGAAGATCATATATATACCTGCAGAAATAAGAGCCCTGTATCTTTGAAATATTAAAAGGAACAGGGCAACTTTCTTTCGCCAAAGTTTTACAATCGTAATATGCTGCAACGCCTATGATTAGAAAAAATGGAATTCAATTGTCAAATAGAAGGAGAAGGAGGAGGGCAGCAACAAGGGGGAGGAGGAAGATTATAATCATGAATATACACAAAATATAAGTTCCAGTCATCGGCATTTCCTGTTTAGTTTCTAAATGAATATTCGCCTTTATCCGTCGATTCATTGATAACTTAAATGCCAACTAATTGTTGCAGTTCGTTAAGTGTTTAGAATACAATCGTCTATAAACGTGCTGTTTCATCAGCTCACCTGTAGATCCATGAGGAATGGAACTTTGTTTACTTTATTGATCGAGAACAATTTTACCATTGTATTTGATTTTCCTAGAAAACATAAACTATGTTGGTGAAATGAATCCACTAATTGTAAATGAATACCACATTAACATAGTTTTGCCTTGAATATTACAGATGCTGTGACCTGCATCATTTCATTGAACAGTATATTATTGGTACTTCCTGTATCGATCTTATTTTAAAGTAATTAGAAGATATGCACCGTGTGAACCTAATAAAGAATAATAACCATATAATAATTTTGTGTTAGTTTGAATTATATAAAAACTTATCTTCAGTATATTACACAAGTAAGGATGTACAGAGCTTCAAAATGTTATTATTACAACATTGCCCAAGTTGCTTACAAAATTCCCTTCAAATTTGGTTCATCGCCATGAGTCTATTTTAGAAGACGCTCTTCTAAAATTATATGAAGCAGGACTAAAATTGGAAATATAGGATTGGGAGACAAAATCTTTACGAATGACCAACAACTGGGTACACATACACACACACACACACACACACACACACACACACACACACACACACACACACACACACACATATATATATATATATACACACACATACACACACAAAGAACTGAGCAGAACATTCCGGAGCAAGTTAAACTGTATTTTCAGATATAACGTAACACTATATGAATAATAACGAGATAATATAATATCTGTTAAAAAAATAAAAGTTAAAAAAACATCTGCTACATCGTGTTAAACTAAAAACACAAATTTCTACATTGTACCAACGGCAACAGGTATATACAGAACGAACGGCAATACGTTATCTACAATGAAGATTATTATATGCATATTCTTTCTAATTTGTGGTAAGATAATCTTTCATAAACCTGCGATCTTAAAGGAACACCAGACACACACAGACGCATGCAGATGTATGACTTGCTTATGTATGGATTGATGTATTAAAATATGCATGCATATATATATATATACATACGCACTCACATACATACATGCATGCATACATACATGCATACATACATACATGCAAATATATTCACACACATACATCTAGATATATATTCATATATATTTATGACTATATATATATTTGGTCGGGAAAACAAAGGGGTGTGATTTCGAGTTGCACGCGTACGAAAACAACAAACTATCCCTTCGATGACTTATATGGACATTTATTATACTATTTCTCTAGTCATTACCCAGTGATCGCTATAGCTTTAAGCTTATAAAATACTATTATTTTGATTATTTATAGAATTGTAAAAATCGACACTGCATAGCACAAACCATCGCAGTAATATCTATCTATCTATCTATCTATCTATCTATCTATCTATCTATCTATCTATCTATCTATCCATCTATCTATCTATCTATCTATCTATCTATCTATCTATCTATCTATCTATCTATCTATCTATCCGCAGAGTTCGACTGTCCACCTCTTCTTTGCGGGGTCGATAACTTAAATACCTGTTGCGTACTGGGGTCGATATAATTGACTCGTTCCGTCCCCCAAAATTTCGGTCTTGAGTAAAAAAGATTATTTGGTCATTGTTTTTCTTAATTTTTTTTTTGTTTTTAATACAAATTCTTTACATTATGAAATTTGACATAAATATTCCCGATTATCAATGTCCATCCTCAATTACTCATGTCAGTTATATGAAACATATTTTAGCAATGAATATTTTCGAAGGGAACCAACTTGTATAGTCACTGACTATATACCAACAACACATCAACTACTCTCATTCCGTCAAATTTGCGACGAAAATTCGGCAAGATATGTTAATGAAAATAGTCGAAACATAAATTTAGAATATACGATCCCATATATTCTAGATTTACTAGGCATGCCATAATCGTTAATTAAATACTATCAAATTTTGAAGTTACTGATCAACAAGTATACGCACACAGAAAAAAACAATATCAAAATATGATAATCCGATACTTGTTATTAAACATCTACTTACACTTTCAACTGAAGAATTTATACCCGCGTTGCAAAGAAATGTTTCATTTTATATGCCTTATTTCTGTGTAACCAATGAATTAAAGAAATAATTTAAGGAAAAAAGTATGCAATTTTTAAAACTTTAGGCGCTGCGGGTTCCAAAGTCTGTTTCATAGTAGCCAAGGACCAATGCAAATTTGCTCTGAAAAGTTATCCTGTTCAGAAGCCAGATATTCATCGCTGCAAGTATATATTCTTCTTTTACTATCATTCGTGCTACCACCAATAACATTTGCAAATTTATCTCTCATAATCACTTGTTCGTAAAATATTACTGGCAGAGGAGCAATCTATGTTATGCGAGGTTGAAATATATTTAACAAAATGTATTCCATCCCCGATTCAGTAAATTTTACATCAATCTAACAACGCCCAAAATATTATCGGTTCTGTTCGTAGACCGAAAATGAATGATAATCTATTTATCTCATGACGTATTAATCCATAACGATTTCATCTGATTGATAAGAATACAAAAAAATTCTATCTTTGTCTCATATGTTCCTTTTCTTAAAAATCTTCTTTATGTAACCCTCTTTGTATTTCTAATTAGCATCATTTCCACTGCAGAAATATAAAAGTTGATATTCTCACAGATATGCAGCGACCACAACATTTTACCCATGCAAATACTTGTAATATTGCAGGGAGTTGAGCAGACAGAATAGTTAGCACGCTGATCAAAATGCTTAGCGGTATTTCATCCGTCTTTACGTTTTGCCTTGAAATACCGCCGTGATCAACTTCATCCTCCCTCAGTCGGGTCCCAATAAAATACGGAACCCACAAAAATTGTTCTTGACATGTACCAAAATTTGAAATCAATATTTCAAATATTGTAAGGCGAGTTAGACAAATCTTAAGGAGCCCGGGCAAAATCCCTAGCGATATTTCGTCCGTCTTTACGTTGTTAGCTTCACATTACGCCGAGTCCGACTTTGGTTTCCATATCTTCAGGGTTGATAAGATAACTGCCAATGGTGTACAAGGATGTTCTAAATCTGAAACAAATGTTTCGCTTATTCTTGACGCTTACATTCAGTACATAATATTCTGATATAATAAAAGTAACTATTATTTATGCTTATAATTAGTAACTCTTGAGAAACTTGCTATCTTTCAGACGACTATGGATGTATGAACTATGTTTTATTGATACAGATTATTTTTGCAGACACGTTATGCTCCTATACCGTAAAGAAGAAAATTGTCTTCGTAAGTGAAAGAATTTGTCCTATTATTAAAAGTGCTGTATCAACAAATGAAATTGAAATCAGAATTCCTTTTTAGTAGATTATGTGTTGAGATACTATGCTAGGAGTGTCGGTATTGTATTCAATTTCAAAAATTCACCTTAAACTAAATACTCCTTGAGTTGCTTCTCTACATCTGAAAGTATTAGTTAATCAAACACGACTGTCCGTACACATCACATATTACTGTGCTAAAAGACATGTTTTTACCACGTGATTGATATTATGTAAGAAAAATGATTTGTTCTTCACAGATGAGCAAACACCTACCAAACATTATGATGGCATGAGATAAAATTATTTTATAAATTTGTTTGCATTCCGGCAGTGTATATTCTTGCCCTTTTCAGCGCACATATATTTGTGTGAAAATATTCTACAAAAATAAATGGCGAAAAATCAGAGCCACTGCAGCATGATAACGGCTACTTTCACGTTACAGTCTACGCAATACGACAGAATTCATATTTTGCAAGTCTGATATTTAATACATTCAAATTAGAAAACAAAGATAAATTCCTTTTGCAATTCAGAAAATTTACTAGAAATAAAAAAAAATGGAAATCGACCTTCTTATTCTTGATTCTTAAGCTTAGAACAATATTACAGCTTTGTAACGTGGGCGTCAATATGATTTTGGTAACATATCATTGGAAATAGGTTCGCGACGAGTGCTACTTTACGATAGTTATAAAAACAAAAACCCCGTAAGCTGACCATCACTGAGTGTGAACGTTATTATTGCACTTCCTTCATCTCATTCTTAAACAGAAATGTAGTATATATGTATATATCTATATCAATGAACTGTCTAATGTAGATCTCTGGAGAATGGAAACTAGTTCACATTGTTGGTGGAGAACAATTTTCACACTGTATTCATTTTTCTAGAAAATGTAAAGGACGTTGGTGAAATGAATCCACTAATTGTAAATGAATAGCAAATTAACATATTTTTTGCCCTGAATACTACAGGGGCTGTGAGCTACATTGTATCATTGAACAGTATATCACTGGTTCTTCCTGTATCGATCATATTTGAAAGGAATCCGAAGATATGCAGCGTGTGAAGCTAAGAAAATATAATAAGCCATGTAATAAAATTTTTCGCTACCTTGTATTATATAAACATTTACTTTCAGTATATTACACTAGTAATTGTGTACACAGCTTCGAAATTTCATTATTACAACATTGCCCAGAAATAGTATATCTAACAGGCTTCAATACAACATTACTTAACATTTACAGGTGTTGAAATGATATATATATTTTCAATCCATTTTCAAATCATTTCCTTTTTAATATACCTTCAGTATTAAATGTTTAATGCATTAGTTATTTCTAATAAAAAGTTAACTTTTAGTTACCACATTTATAACATATATCGCCTTAGAAATAGTCATGTTGCATAGCTATACACTAGTGCCAATATTCATATACGTTTTGATATCGGACCCAGAAATAGCTTTATGAAAGCAATTCATGTATCTTCTACGATTCGACCCGGATTTCGACAACTTTGAAGGAACGGCAACATTTGAGTTCCATATTCATCTTATGAGACAGATATAATTCAGTACGTGCGAGATCTGGAAAACTGTGAGGACGCAAGAGCGATACGATAATGTTTTTGAAATTCACAATTGAGGAGAGCGAAGTGACAGGATGCATGGTCGTCGTGCAAAATATAATACTCGATCTCCGCTGTCCAGCTCACTTTCGCCGAATGTCCTCCATCAAACATTTAAAAATGCCGTTGGTTGTTCTGCGACGACTGTCATATACAAGTTGATGAATTGTCTCCCCCTTCCTCCGGTGGTGACGAATGTTGTGAGTCGTCCAGATAACTTACCGTTTTGCCGATGGTGCTTATCCATTTTTGGAGTGCGCATATCACTCGAAACTTTTCAATACGGCTTCACTTTTCTTCACGTACATTTAATGGTGGTTTACAAGATTTTTGTCACAAGGAGAAAAGTGAAATTTATGTTATACGTTGAAGTAACTCTTTTATGAGAAACATATATAAAGCCGATTATCTTTCCAATTTTTTAAACCAGTTAAGATACACACACATACACGTACACAAACATACACTCAGATATACATTCATATACATATATAAAACTTATATATATATATATATAT
>NC_068998.1:49900182-49905042 GCF_001194135.2 Octopus bimaculoides
TATATATATATATATATATTTAGGTATGTATTTATGTATATACGTACGCATAAATGTATGTATGCAGATGCATATGTAATATATACGTATTTACGATTTAACTGATATTCCAAAAAAGTAACGTAAGCTATCATTTGATCTTAAAATTGTGGTTATATTTCCGAAAACCCTAAAGGAATTATTTCAAGTTGGCTAATGAAAACAGCATGGAAATTCAAGACAAATACTTTTTTTTTAAAGCTCTTCCTGATATCACATTTTCTATTATTTATTATGTGATATGTGCCGCCTATGTGGGATTTAGTTAATTTGCTTATTTAAATTTGTACTGGCGAAAAGGGTGGCTGTCATGAACTATATATGTTTTTTAAAGTATTTTGGTTATCCCAGCTTTTATCAATTTAAACAATGTCTGTGTTTTAATTCATTGTTCTGCAAATTATCGACAAATTTGATCTTACAAAACATTATATTAGTAAAAGTTAGAAGAGAATAGATCGAGATATATTTTACATAGAGAGGTAGGGCAAGCTGTCATCTTTCTTATGAGATATCCTACATGAACGCATATTCATCATTAATACTAGAACATAATGCAAAGCAATTTTTTCCCAACAGCAACCACAATATATGTGATATATATTGCCTAAAATCAACTACACTCTAATTAACTTTAGCATCGACAAACTTGATAATTAAATATTAGCTTAAGTACAATGATAAAACTTAACAAATATTTCAAATCATCTGCACATATAAAGTATAATCTTGAACACAAAAAGCGACGATTTTCATGTAAATTTTTCACTATTATATTATAGTGCGATCGTGGGTGTATGGTACTGTATAAGGTACTGTTTACACAAAATTGTTATGGATTACCAAGCATATATATATACTAGCTCGAGATATATATATATATATATATATATATATATATATATATATACACACGTATATATGTGTGAGAGAGAGAGAGAGCGAGTGAGAATGTGTGTGTGTGTGGATGTGTGAGAGAGAGTGAGAGTCTGATTGTAATCGACCGTTATTGATTAGGGCATACAGATGTATATTTAAATACATATTAGATATTAAAGTAATTGGGGCTTGGGACAAAAGGAGTCCAGTACATAGTGGCTCATGCATGCAAAATAAAAATTCATAGACACTCATATCTACGCGCAGACATACATTTATATACATAAGCATATGCATGTACAAACACAAACTATATACAGACATATACGTATGGATATACAATCTCACATGTAGATAAACTGACATGCGTAAAATAAACATGTAAAATCAGTGAGTTTTAGAAGTGCATAGAGGAGAGGTATAGACTAAATATTTAGAAGGATTTCGTGATTTTATTACATGCACTGGATTTTAATTAAAAATGCAAGATTTACATATATAAATTCTGGATCAAATATGTATTGTATTAAATTAATAGGGTTTCGTATTCTGTAGATAATTAATTCAGGAATTTAGATGTAAAAGATCAAAATAATTCTTAAATATATGTGATGTAATGAAATTTATCAAAAAGATATGTATGAACACTAAGACAAGGAGAGAATTTCTCAACACTCATTTATTAGTTTTCTTTTAGTAAAAATAAGAATTAGATAGTATTCGGTTGTACGAAGATCACAGTATTTATCTGGGAGATGGATGGGTTTCATCGAACGTTCGGTAGACTTTCGAAGAGAAAGTTCTAACCACTGTTTCAACTGTGGCTTGGTATGATGATCTTTTTTCCTTTTGCAGTGATTATTAAATTTACACTATTCTTTAATTCTAATATCGCAAAACTTAGTAATGTTTCGAGAGGGGAGTTCATGTTGCTTTGGGCGAGTGTTCTCCCCTTGATTGTTAAATTGATTTGTTGTATGTTTAGCATAAAATGTACGTTTTTATGCATTTATGTATATGTGTGCATTTGTGCGTATGCGTGAGAGAGTATGTGTGAAAGAAAGAGAGTGAAGGCTGTGTTATCATGTAGACGTACATACATAATTACATATGCATAGATCATTATATGAATGTATATATGTATGCGTGTGTATATGTACGAGAGAGTGATGCCTAAGTTGCACTCACTCTCACCCTTTCTGTTTTTTTCTCTCTCTCTGTGTCTCACAAACACACACGCACACACTTCCATTTCATACACATGTACATACATCTTTTAATTTCTCCTCTCTTTCGCTTTAAAAGAAAACTAAGTAAATAAATTTTTTACGGAAATTAACGAACAAAACCGAAAGTTCATTTTTGCATTTCCTCACGTTCAACCAAAATAATGCCAAAACATGCGATTCTAAAAACAACATTCAGCAGCAAAAGGACAACCGCAGAGAATATCATAAAAATTATTAGAATTGGGAATCAAATGTGAAAATATCAAGTGGCTAGCGGTAAACCACCCCGAGGGCGGTCTTTCAGCTAGTATATTATAACATAAAAGAATTGAAAATCAATACATATATGACGACGAGAAAACGCACAAACACGTACATATATATATGCGATAAACTCTGCGATGGTAAAAAAAAAAAAAAATTTCATTGTAACAGATAATAGCGACGAGTTTATCACTATTTTGTCTTCCTTTGTAAATTTCTCACAAATAAATTTTGAAGTCGTTTAATATAACAATAACAGAATAGTACAAAAGAGTATATAGTCTAAAAACGTCTCCGTTTTTCAAATGAAAGGCACGGAAGATATGGAACCGAATATCGAAACACGCTGCATACATACATACATACATACATGCTGCTTGCATATATTGCATATATGGGTGCAGAACGTCTCTAACGGTGCAAATAGCATATTCGGCCTATTTTGCTTTATGATTTCAATAAAGGCAACAACGCAACGCAATGTGCGAGGAATATTTATACAGTGTATGGGGATATGACAAGAAGCGTACACCAGTGTCGAGGGTGGTCCCAGAAATTCCGAGCCGGAAACTACAGCCTAGAAGACGAGCATCGTCTTGGTATATTGGTAAAGATCAGTGATGACATCCTGTAATACCTGATGGAACAAAATCCCGTCGTTAATCTTGAAAACCGAGCAGAGAAGCTTCGATTTGCTCTTTCAACCATCGATACCTTTATGCTCTCGGAAAATAAACAAATTTTGTCCATGGGTTCCTCATAAATTCTCCGAGCCTAATTGCGCGCAGAGAATGAATGTATGTCCTTCTTGGACAGAATATTGACTAGTGAAAAGAAATGGGTTCTCTATCAAATGTCAAGTACCAAAACAGTGGGTAGAGATATGAGAAACACCGTCACCCTAGACTAAAGTGATTTTCACCAACGTAAGGTGTTGTAATTTGTTTGGTGGGATATGAAATATTTAACTCTGAACTTTAAACCTAATCCAAACGAAAACAAAGATCTACTTCGAACAACTTGAGCGGCTTAAGTGAGTGCTAGAAAAAAACGACCATTTTTATCTTCCAGACGACCATCTTTGGTTTGAGAATAATGCTCGGCCACATACTACAACGATGGCATGACATTCGAACGATTGATACAGTTTGAATGGGAAAGGATGCTCCATACACCATATTTGCTGGACATTGCCCCATTTGATTATCATTTATTCCGCGATCTCCAAAATAATTTGGACGAAAAATAAAACAAACATATATATATACTTTTTCCAGGGACGCCTTCGCATCGAAGATTGGTGATTGTCGTACGCTCACGAAGGGTAAATACTCCGAAACTCGTGTCCGAGCGTATCATGTCAGATCAACGATGAGAAGGATGACTTCCCTTTGCAAATAACGACAGGGCATAGATGTGTGCCAATAGCCAGCTAGAAGAGACGTTCTCCTGGGGCTAAAAGCAACAGTAACATTCACCCTTAGGGTTTAGCCATATTTAAGTGGCAAATATACTTCACGTTGTCGTGCAGTTACTGTTTATATCTCGTTCAGAGATTTAACATATATATATATATATATATATATATATATACACATATATATGTGTGTGTGTGTGTGTGTGTGTGTGAAGTACATTACAAATCAGTGTGAATCTTCCTTCAAAGACCGCTTTCAATGTTAACCAGCCAAACTAGCGCATAATAGGAAAATACAATGAATTAAGTTTTAGCTTCTCTCATTTTTGGTTTACTAAAATTCACTCAAAAGTACTTGGACGCTGCGAGTGTAACACAGAGGACATTAGCGCAATGTGCAATGAAGTGGGGCTGAACCCGGAAACATAGGATTTGGTCGCAAACTCTTTATCACTAACCAACCCTTAGGTAAACACAAACAAAACATACACAGACACCCATACACCTATGCGCAATTTCATGCGTACGTGTTGATTAGCAACATTAAGTGTTGGCAATATAAACTGCCATTTTAAACATAATATATTACCATGCAATAAACAACGAGAGAATATAAATTTTGTTTCCAATTTACCCTTAAGCAAACATCTGTTTCAGAGCTTTTAATTCTGCAAACAAAGCTGTACGTAGTAGAAACGGCAACACCAAATATAGAGAGCTTGGGACAGTATCTTAAATACAATGAAAAGTATTATAAGCCTACTGTTCATTATTTTTGGTAAGACGTTCTTTCAAAAACCGGTACTCATAAGGCAACGGGTGACACGGCCAGGAACAAACAGACGCAAAGAAATGCATGAATGTACATATGTCTATATGTAACTATCTATCTGTCTGTCTGCCTGTCTGTTTGTCTGTCTGTCTGCATGTCTGTGTGTCTGTCTGTCTGTCTCTCTCTCTCTCTTTTTTTCTCTCTCTCTTTCTTTCTCTCTCTCTCTCTCTCTCTCTCTCTCTCTCTCTCTCTCTCTCTCT
>NC_068998.1:49905052-49908717 GCF_001194135.2 Octopus bimaculoides
TATATATGTATATATATATATACATAGATGCATACATGCAATACATATATGTCTATGTGTGTGAACGTGTGTGTGTGTGTATTTAACGTTGTCTGAGCATGCCATCATATATAGGTTCAGATTATTCGAATCAATTACTTTAAATTGTTGTTATTCTGTATTTTTTTCATCATTCCGATTTCGTATCAGAAGTGTTTCAATTTGTTCATTATTAGGTCATCGTCATTCTTAAAATTATCTCCGTTTTCAGTAGAATTTCTCTGCATTATGAAATTTAATATATAATGTCTCGTTTATCAACATTCTTCCTTATACTCACACGCCGGTTATATACAACATGCCTCAGGAAACAATATTTTCGAAGGAAAATACCTACAATACTCAATGATGATATGCTCAGACTACGTTACATACTCACGTTCTGCATACACTAACAAAGAAAGATTGGCAAGTTATCTTAATGTAAAAAAGGAAACAACAAATATAGAAAAGAGCGATCGTAGAAATAAAGATCCCATCTATACTGGAGTTACTATAAGATGTAGAGGACATTTTGAAATAACCTTTACGTGAAAGGAAGTAAAATGGCACTATATGATTTACAAGTATACGCACCAACAGAAAAAAAACTAAACATAATGTAATAATCCTGTATATGGAAGTAATCGTCTACTTATAGATTCAATTAAATAATTTATCTCTGATCGAAAATAATTGTTTCATTATATATTGACTTAATCCTGTATTCCCCCAAAGGGAGTAGTGAATAAATTGTGTAAAGCATATGTAATTGTTAAAATTGTAGGTGCTGTAGAATCCGAAATCTGTCTCAAGGTAGCCGAGAAACATTGTCAATACGCTCTGCATATTTATCCTGTAAAGTATCCAGATATGAATTACTGCAGGTATATATTCAGCTTTTACAACGATCGTTCACAGTACCGCCAATATAATTTGGAATTCTGCTCCACGAAATCAATTGTTCGTAGTGTATTACACACAGGAACAAACTATGATTCGATCAGAAATTTTTTATTTAAATCTCACGAGAGATATTCAGCAACAGTACTTTGGAAAAAGGATTATTTGCCAACATAACATGGCATTCCTGGTTTAGGACGAATGTTACTGTAATTTAAGCCCAGGAGATATCGTCTCCAGCTGGCTATACGGCACGATCTGTGACTCACCTATTGTTTTGAGTCGAGTAGGGGTGCTAGATTCCCTTGTTCGAAAATATAAGGACATAAATCGTGTCGTATAGCCAGCTGGAGACGATGCCACCTGGGGTTAAATTACAGCAACATTCGTCCTAAACCAAGACTGGCATGTCATGTTGGCAAATAATCTTTACTCCTATCTTATGATTGTTTTGAAATGTATTCCACCTCCGGTTCTGGAAATATTCCGTCAATCTTGCAACGCCTCAAACCAAATATTATCGCCTTTGACGATAGACCGAAAACGAAGGATAAATTACGAATTTCATTGTTTCAAACTCACTTTCCCATTGCGATTTCAACACCCATTCATCCATTGATGCGATACAAATAATTTCTATCATAGACTAACATGTTTTCTTGGCCAACTGTTCTTTATGTAAAACTATTTGTATTTCTAATTAACATCATTTCCACCACAGAAATATAAAAGGGGATATTCTCAGAGAATGTTAATACTTCAGATATAGTATGATGGTGAACTAGCAGTATAGTTTGTACGCCGGTCCAAAAGCTTAGCGGCATTTCGTCCGTTTTTACTTTCTCAGTTTCATATTCTGCCGTATTTGATCTTCGCTTCCATCTTTCCAGGGTCGATAAAATATCTACCAGTGGTGAACAAGGACTATATTAATTTGAAACCAATTTCTCGCATATTGTAAACCTTGACGCCAAGTATAATTTTCAATTCATACATACATACATATTCTGATTATAATAACAGAAACTATATTGATAATGTTTTATTATAATTACTAATACTTCAAACAAAAATTTGTTTTGCAGGCGTCTATGGATGTATGAAACTTGTTTTATTAATGTAGATAATCGTTGTAGAAAGGCTATGCGCGATATTCGTAAGGACAAATGCCCTGGTGAGTAAAGTAATTTGTCGTATTATTAAAGGTGTTATGTCAACAAAGTAAATTCAAATCACAATTTACTTTTGCTGGACTCTATTTTGAGATAACAAGCCAGGGGCCTCGGCGTGGTACTCAATTTAAGCTATTGACTTCACTTTAACCCAATAAGTGCCAAATGTTTTATTCATATTTTTGGCGGTTGCCAGGTGTCTTACGAGTTAAAATAATATATAATATTTTAATTCATACGTAAATTATTTTGGAAATTTTGATAGTTCTTTCCAAAAGTTCCAAATAGGGATCGCTGAAAAATAACATATTTATCCAATCCTTTTCAATTGCAATAATAAACTCTGTGTGTGACTCTGTGTGAGTAACATAATATAATATATAACATATAAGGAAACAAGCTGGCAGAATCGATAGCACACTGGACTAAATACCTGGTGACATTTTATCTGTAGCCACGTTGGGAGCTCAACGTTCCGCCGAGGTCGACTTTACATTTTACCGTTTCCTGGGTAGATGAAATAAGTAGCAGTTGAGCGCTTGTTTCAATCTAACGGACTTAGTCCCAACCAAAACAATTGCTGTCATATCATTCTGCCAAAATTTGAAAAAATATAATAAAATCGAAGTTTATTTCATTTCTAAATTTATGTTCATCTTTTTGTGCTGATTCATGGATAAAATAAGTGCCAACGTATTGCTGCAGTTCATTAACTCTATGAAAAGCTCTCTTCTGTAAGTGCGGTAGTTCACCAGATCACACGCAGTGCACTGTGAAAGGAAAACTATCTCTGTATTACTGCTCGAGACCATTTCTCATACTGTATATAATTTTCTAGAAAATATGAAAGATATTCATGAAATAAATCCATGAATTGTATATGAATTATTGGTTAACATATTTTTTTTTTGTCTTGAATTCTTCAGGAGATATGCCCGCTGATAACTCAGTGCCATGCATTGTAACATTAAACAGTATATTATTGGCTGTTCTCCAATGGGCCATATTTTAGTGGAATTCGAACATATGCACCGTGTGAAGCTAATAAATATAATAAATTTGTAACAAACAATTTTGGTAGTTTTGCATTATGTTAAATCTTATCTTCTGTATAAAAATAACTTCTAAAATTATATTTTAATAAACATGTCAAGAAATATATCTATTTCGTGTCCATACTATATCACTTTACATTTACTGTCATTGCAATATGATATTTATTTGCAGTCTACTACTGTATATATATATATGGTGGTGGTTGTCTACTCCTTAAACAGAGTTTGACCACCTCCTGCACCTACACCTTAGCCCTTTCATGGCGTCTGATGTGGCTTTTTAAACCAGAGGGTGTTTTGAAAATACACCCACACAGATTGCACCTCTGATTTGCACTACCAATACCTGCAAGTAAGCTCTGCTCATTGTGGATCCTAACATGTCTTTTAAGACCCCCATTGGATTTGCAAACCCTCCGGCACACACCACATTCAAACGTGTGCACAGACATATAATCAGAATAGCTGGATGAGGTTTGTTTTCCATGGGTTCGCAGGTGAGATTTGAGGCCAGCCA
>NC_068998.1:49909574-49913497 GCF_001194135.2 Octopus bimaculoides
ATACATACATATATATATATATATGCGCGCGCGCGCGTGTGCATCACAATTGAAAGTGTTGCTTTACAGGTTCACTTTCCCTAGCAGAAAAGTGATGTTTATATGTCATACATTGAAGTACGCAACACACGATATATATACAATTAGTTCATTTTTTAGTTTATATACATATTTACTTACTTTTAAATTTTTCATTTGCAAATATAATGTTAATGCGTTCTCATGCAGAAATACCTTTCATTAAAAATTTCCCTCCAAAACTGAATGTTTGGAAGGGGAGACCGTACATTTTGTATTCTAAAGATAACGCTAAGCGGAGAAAAAGAAAGAGGTAAAAAGAAGGAAAACGGGGAGAGAGATGAACAAACCGTACTTTTCTTTTTTCTTTTTTGGAAGAGGTCACTATTCCACACATTCCAATACGAAGTTAAAGGACTAAATAAATAAATGGTTAAAGGAAGGGGCATAGCCCTTCTCTCTCACTCCCTCTAACTATGTGTCTATCTGACTGACAAACTATCCGTGTATCTATCTATCTATCTATCTATCTATCTATCTATCTATCTATCTATCTATCTATCCATCTCCATTGTCATTGAACCTCGCCCATAAAACAAAAACAATGACCTCTTCTTAACAGCTCCCCACCCAAAAATCTGTTTGGTACAAATGAACAAGGTGTTTGAACCTTCACAAAATATTATTTGACAAATTCGAGAAACGAACGAAAGCGATAATAAATGAGGAAATAATAAAAGGGTTTTTTTCTCTAAAATCCTGACATAATCTTTTCTCGATATATGTATATATATATATATATATATATATGTATGTATGTATATATATATAATTGGAATAATTTGAATTCAACAAAAAGGCGTGCGGTTGGATATTTATTTTTGATCAGTACAATTGTTTCCATGGAACTTTCTGTTACTTGATATGCACTTAGTTGTGTTTCGTCAAGTGATATGTAAATATTGTCTACAGAAGTTGACATTCCCTGCCTCAAGAACATCCTCTCTATCTGTCGTGTCCTGAAATTAGTAGCTGTCACTGAGTTTATCACGATGTGTTGTAGCTGAAGGCACGGTGCCAATTATCTTTTCGTGGTCGGTAAATCAACAACCAGTTAAATGCTAGGGTCGACTACTCCGATATTACTGACCTTGTGTTAACATTTGGATACATTATTTGGCACGGAGAAGCTGCCAGATTCGTTTGCATACCTGAAAAAAAAAACATCTAATGACATTTTTCCGGATTAATGTTGAGAATTTAAGTTTCACCGAAGTCTATTTTAAATCCCATATTTCCAGAGTCTCTCAAATAAGGAGCAGTTTAACATTTGAGTTGATATAAACGAGTTACGCTCTGCCCCGAAATGATAGACCTCATGACAATATTGGAGACGTTGAAGCCCTACGCTGGCAGAATCTTCTGACGGTCGAGATAAGTGCATTGCAATATTTTCTCTGGCATTTTAGATCGGAGTTTTAGACTTTACACTCCCGGGTGGATAGAATAGAAAGTTTGTCAACAACTTTGCCGATGGTATAAGCTTCGTTCCCCTAAAAATTGTTTCAATAAAAATCATCGTTATTCTGAATATTTAAATGCATTTGTTATATCTACGGATATTATTCACTAATATGCTATGATTGTCAGAGATTTAGTAACAGCCAAGTGATATGCATTCAATACATTCTTATTCTAGTACATAATCAATAAATATATAAATTATCTAACAATGAAGAACGCAATAGAAACCTTAGTGAAACAGAGGGTGGAATATATTCGTTCGGTTCCTGTCGCCACCACACATTGGTTTGTCTACTTAGATGATTTAAGAATAAAATAAATTAGTCCACACACACACACGTATATATATATATATATATATATATATATATATATACATATATACGACGAGCATCTTTTAGGTTCCGTCTACGAAATCCACTACTAGAAAACAGTTGCCCAGGGTGGCACCTAGTTCGACTGAAAGCGGAATCATGTAGTTGTGAAGCAATCTCCTTACCACACTGTCACGCTAAATCAGAGTGGGCAAGTGAAAGAAGATGACAAGGCAATGAAGAAACAAAGGATAGGAGAAGTCTTAGTTAGGAAATCTGAAGGAGAAGTAAAATGAAATAATTGAACGTGGTAAGGATAAGAAAGAAGATCAAGAAAGCCGTTTATCGTTAACAAGGCAAAGAAAAATATTGATAATTATTATGATTACAAAACTTAAAGAACCTACAGGAAAAGAAAAGATAACAATGGAATGATATTACTAAATTTTAAAAAATGGTACAAGTGTAAAATAAAAAAACGAAATGAAAATTTATTTGTGATCAGAATCTGTTTTAGATCAGAAACGACGGTTTAGACAACGGTAATTTCTGGTCTTAAAAATCGTCGTTGTTGCTATTGGAAAATTTGGTTTGCTCACTTTACTAATTCATTTGTCAAAATGAAGCCGGTCAAAAACAAAACATAAAAGCTATACACGTATAAATCTGATGTTCTTTCTAATCTATATCTCGTTCTATTGGATTAGGGAATAATTTATGAGCGTTCTTTTCAAATTTATTTTAAACAAAATACATACAACAAATTAATCAATAATATACACTCCGTTGTTGTTAAGAATTCCTTTCCTCGTTTAATAAGTTCTTCGATCCCGCGGTGAGAGACATGTCCCGGTCTTCAGTGAAAGAATTCGTCCAACGAAGTCAATGTTGAACACACCGCTCAAAGCATTCGAAAGCAGTGGACAGAGATGTAAATCTGACGCTACTAAGGTTGGAGACTATGGATTATGAGGCAGCGCTTCCCATTCGAGTTCATGAATTGCGGCTTTGATCATACTGGCGATATGAGGACGAGTGTTGTCGTGTTGCAGAAGAACGCTATATTGTAAAACAAAAACGTCTATTTTAAATTGCATGAAACATTTTCACAATACACACCGGTCAAAATTCTTAGCGGCGTTTCCTCCGTGTTTACGTTCTGAGTTAAGTTTCAGCAGGCGTCTTCTTTGCATTTCCTCAAGTCTCGGTCGATAAATTAAGTACCAATCAAGTACTACGGTCGAAGTACTCGACTATCCCCCCCCCCCTCAAATTCCAGGTTCTGTGCCAATGGTAGAAAGATAATTAGTATTTAAGGTATTTTTAATGCAGTAAAGTGGTAGAATCGTTAGCTTGCCGAACCAAATGCTTAGCAACATTTCTTATGTTTTCATGTTTTGAGTTACATTCTGCCGAAGTCGAATTTACCTAAGAAGAAGAATAAAATGAAAACAATAATCAATAATACAATGAATATATGTCTCTGTTTATTAGAAATACTGTTTTCTTTCCAAATCTATATTCATTTTCTTTGACTGATTTATCGATAAAATAAGTGCCAGTATATTGATGAAGTTCTTCGAGTGTATATAATGAACTCATCCGTACGTTTGGTATTTGATGAGGTTACACGCAGAGCTCTGGGGAATGGAAACTGTGTTTGCGTTATTGGTCGAGGACAATCGTCACATTTTATATACGTTTTTGTAGGAAATATCAACTTTATTCAAGAAATGAATGTACCAATTGTAAATGAATACTGCAATTTATATCACATGAATTAATAATAATTCATGTGATATGTGCAAATCTAAGTCAGCAGCCTGCATGCATTGTTACATTATACCCTATAATAATGGACCATATTTTAATGGAAACTGATATGCAGAGCTAGGAATAGGGGTAGATAATAAAGTACTGGTGACGGTGAGGTGAATAAAAGAGAGAGAAAAAGAGAAAGAAAGAAAGACGAACAGTAAACTAAAAGCAGAGGGAGGCAAAATAATACATATACATACATACATACATACATACATATATATATATATATATATATATATATATATA
>NC_068998.1:49914425-49917233 GCF_001194135.2 Octopus bimaculoides
TATATATATATATATATATATATATATTTACATATACATAAATACATATATATATATATATATATATGTTCGTGTATGTGTGAATATATTCATTGGCTGAATAGTCTATGACGTCACAAAAAGGAATAACATTGATTTATGTCATTTTTTTATAATATAAATATGTGTGAAATTTGAAACGTAACAGATAGTGCCGTACAAGGATTTAGATCCTATAAGGAACTTCGGAATGAAAGCTACAATAAGCATGTGTTTACTCATTCTCTGTAGGTAACTCTATTGGACGTTGAATTTTTCCCAGAAACAAAATCTATTTAAAATTACCATATGATCTACTTAAACAAACAGCGTATGTTTTTTTCACAACCATATGTGTAAAGACTGATATTCAAACACCGAAACACACCCCCACACATGCACACACATTCACACACACACATAAACAAAGTCACACAGGTGAACGCTATATTTCGTTATCTGCCTCTCCATGTGTATATGAATGGGCATGTGTATGTCTGAGTGTATATGTATTTGCAAGTACGTGTGTTTGTGAAATAATGCATCGATCTTTTTAAAAAAGTTACGTTCCTATCATTGCGTGTTCGTTTCTTTTTCGCATCTGATAAATGTATATTATGGGACTGTTATTTTGACTAGTTGTGTCTATTTATCAACCGATGAGAAACATCGACATCGCCGGATCCTTCTGGACCAGGCGTTAAGCGTCGCACCCGTGAGGACTCGATGCTAGCCGTGAAGTGATCTTAGTGCAACTAAAATAAATTAATACTAAAATCATATATTTCTCGCACACAGAGACGCACATGTACTCATACAAACACACATATATATACATAAATGGAAATTCCTGTCTGTCTGCCTGTCCATCGGCCTGTTACAATCTAGCTGCCCAGACCATGGAAGCGATCTCCACCAAACCTTTTGAAATGACATCTTGTTCAATTATAGGCTAATAGGATTTCAATAAAAATTGATGACGGACTGCGGGGTTGGGTTATTACATGAGAAAATGACAGCTGTGCAATAGTGTTAGGTTCAGGGAATCATGGCATAATGAGCGAGGCTATGTATCCCTGCTCGGTATGTGGTGAAGCAATTAACTGACCTCTAATTATAATTATGCTTATAATTATTGAATATTTGTATAATGTTATCTATATTTCGCCATGAAGACATGAGCGAAATTAACAGCTATGGGATTACCGGGTGCTAAAATCTTTGTCCAAACTTTATTGTGTTGCTTTGTAACACAAATCGCAATAATCTAAAGAGAAAATTATTTGATGGAATAGATTTGTTTGACCCCTTTGCGAAATTATGTAGGCATATTTGTCGCCTGTCATTGTGGCCAATATTGAGATATAAGGTAGAAACATCCAGGGTTACCAAAAAACAGTTCCCGACATGACCCTGGTGTTTAAAAAAAACGTAGTTGATCTCAGACACAAAAGCAAAAGTATCCCGAATATAAGGAACTTTATCCTTTTGTGACAAGGCGGAGTAGAAACCCGCCATTCCAAAAACTTGGATGTACATTCATATCCGCTGCAAATTGGGCGCATTGGAGGAAATCTTTTGAACGTTCTGTGTATTTTAGGAAGACCATAAAATACAGATGTTCTTTCTGACCATAAATTCCGGATTCTGCATTATTACTGAATTTGTTTACTCCCATTTTCAGAATTATTTTGCCAAGTCCCTCTCTGCAATTGTGTTTTGGGTTGACAGGTAATACTTCATATGAAGTCTTGTTATTTAGAACGGCTTCACAAACCGGAATACACTCGCTGTTCTCCCTAATTACGTTAGCATCTCCCATACCCGCCATTTTGATAACAATAGAATCATTATCAGTTAGAGGTCGTAGTGCGTAACGATGGGAATTTGTGAGATTATTCCAGTATTTCTTCCCACTTGTTTTAAGGATATTTTAAAAGCCTGTATTTTCTTGTTTCCTCTTTTTTTCTGTCTTTGTGTTCGCCTGTTATAAAATTGTAACTGAAAGACTGATGATGTCCTTCCATCACCGTGTGGACGCTGGTTGCTCTCGTTCATACTTTAAATTTAAATTTCTATAATTTTGAATTTTTATCACTTCTTATGTTGAACTTCACAAAGACAGGCTTACTGTCGTAATATCGTTCAGCCAATAACATATCTATTAGAAACCAATCGCTTTCTTCACGTTGACTATCATTATTATTATTATTATTATTATTATTATTATTATTATTGTTAGTAGTAGTAGTAGTAGTGGTAGTAGTAGTAGTAGTAGTAGTAGTAGTAGTAGTAGTAGTAGTGCCTTCGCATAGTTTCTAACGCTGGAGATGTACTACAGTGTCAGCTGTTCACTACCAGTGCACTATAATAACACATCCTACTTAACGAGCACCTTCCGGAGTATTCGAGCGGTTCCAAGCAGTGCTGTTTTCTACAAGTGCTCAACCCTTGTTGCAGCCCCTATTTGTTCCACGTAAATCTCGAGATTTTGGCCCACCATTCCCAGGGCTCCGGCAATTTATTATTATTATTATTATTATTATTATTATTATTATTATTATCATTATTATTATTATTATTATGATTATTTAATCTATTTTAATTCAGCGAACTGGTAAACTTGTTAGGACACCGTACGAAATGCTTAGCAGATTTTAGTCCTTTACCTTCTGAATGGAAATTCCGACCAGGTCCACTTTGCCGTTCAGCCTGTCAGGTCGATAAAATAAGTAGGAGCTGAAGCGAAGAAGAAGAAGAAGAAGAAGAAGAAGAAGAAGAAGGAGGAGG
>NC_068998.1:49917243-49920034 GCF_001194135.2 Octopus bimaculoides
TAAGTAGGAGCTGAAGCGAAGAAGAAGAAGAAGAAGAAAAACTACAACAACATTAATTATAATAAAGATACACTGGAAATTTATTTACCAGCTTATTATAATTACTGTTTAATTTCCACATCTATTTTTATCTTTTTCTGCCAAAATTATTTCCAATGGTTTACAGCTGCTTAGTCTACGTATTGCTCTCGTTTGTAAGTTGTGTATTTCACCTGATTACACGCAGAGCTCTTATGAATGGAGACTGTTTGCGTTATTGGTCGAGAACAATCCTCACACTTCATGTAATTCTCGAGAAAATGTCAACGATATTGACGAAATAAATCCATCAATTCTAAATGACATGACTAATTCATTAACATATTTTTTGTTTCAATTTATTTAGGTGACGTTCCCAAATCTAGGTTAGCGCCCTGCGTTGTTACATTAAACAATATATTATTGGCCGTTCCTGAATCTACCATATTTTAGTGGAATTCGAACGTATGCACGATGTGAGGCTAACATATATGAAAAATGTAAGTGAGACATTTTCGAAAGTTTTGCATTATATTAAATCTTATATTCAGTATATAACAAATGGAAGTAACTAAATAGCTTCGAAATAATATTTTTATACCCATGCCAAGAAACATTATATCTAATTCGTTTGAATACAATGTCACTTTACATCTACTGACGTTGCTATGTGATATTTATTTTCAATTCATTACTGCATCAATGCTATAAGAGTAGTGTCAGATAATTTGAAAATGAATTGCTCTTCAATATATATTCAGTTAGAAAAGTTTCACGAACAAGCTATTTTGGAGGAGCATTATCTTATTTTCCTACGTTTTATTATCATCTCCTTCGAAAAAGTCATCTTCCGCATCTGTACTCCGGCCGCACTCTTCCTACCACTTTTGGAATCCGGTTTAGAAATTGATTTCTGCAAGCGTTACGCGGAATTTCCGCAACTCGACCTGGATCACGACAACTGTGGGAAAACGATGATCTTGGAGTCTTCATCTTCGGGAAGAGAGGAAATTCCGCAGATGTTAAATCTGGGGAAAATGTTGGTTCCGTAAGCTATATTATGTTGATTTTGTTGAGAAACTTACGAGCGTGGAGATCTCAGTGATAGAGTGCATTGTCATTGTGAAAATTACAATTTTTGCGCTCCACAGACTCGGTTGTTTTCGGAGAACGTACTCATTCACAAGCTTCAAAAGGTCATTGATTGTCTTGTGACGATGCTCATGCTCGAGCTGATGAGTTTTCCACATTTCATCGGTGGGTGGGGGGACGCTGGTAGAATGTCTTCAAGTTCTCTAATCCACTTCTAGGATCATTCTACCACTTTTGAAGCGTCAATGCCACTCGAGACATCACATACGACTCACGTAAGCTTGCCGAATCTTTCTCAATGTTTCTGTAGCAGATTTCGCAATTTAATGCAGCGTATCACGTTTGCTTTCTTGTCGAACCCTCGTCCTTGACAAAATCGCAAACTACAGCATACACATAATCACAAATTCACTTGTGAAGTAAACACAACGATATCTCTCGATTTCACTGTGTCATGAAGATCACGGCAACCTCTCACCGTGAGCTATCACATTTTGGCGCCCTATGGTACTAGCACGTAAAATGTTTGATACCACCACGTATGGCAGTTTCGAAGAAACATCATCCAAGGTTTAACTCTATGAATACCCTGCAACATTTTATGTGATACTGGTATCACATTTTATGTGATACCAGTAGCATATCAATAGACATAGCATTATCAAAGGACATTCTTTTCAAGGGAATATTCCGTTGTTACCACTGGGCATTACTAAAACAATATCAACAGGTCTGTGTGATATATTAACACAACATATCCACATGCTGCAATTTATAATTCATAACTAAAGAAAGTAAATTTAAATGATATCAAGTCCTTTGTGGCATAAAACAACCGTTTACAAAGGTTTCCCGAATTTCATTAGTAATATTACTCTATGGAGATGAAACGAAAAAAAACTAGCTTTGGGATCAAATTATACTTCGGTATTATTTCAAGTCGAACCTGGAGAAAATGTTGTAAGGCATGGTGTACGACACAAAAGAATTTAATCTCCTACTAGACTCTTTGATATATCAATAATGGTTCATTTAGGCAGGATGTTAGATAGAAGAAATCGGTCACTAGATTCAATCCTCGTAGTTGGATGGTGCGTTACATTACTGCCTTGAAAGAGATGAACGCTCCTTATGTACCAGTTGAAATTGAACAAGTAAAGTAATATTCCGAATAAAATAACATAACATGCTTCGTTTTCTCCATACTTTCTTGTCAAGCGATATTGTTTTGCTTATTTTACAAGTGCTAATATTATTTTCAAGGTATTAGAAACCTATTGACGATAAGTTTCTTCAGGGGGAACTAATAGTTAATACTGTGTATTACAAATTTAAATTGACAATAAACTATTAAATATTTCAATAAATCTTGCGTTTTTCTATTCTCTGTACTAGTTGTTACGGAAGTTGTACTTATAATGTGTATCCGTAATACATATAAAAATAAATATGCATAAGGATATAATTACATATCTCTAATAATTTCTGAATAATTTTCCTCACGTACTTGTATGAGAAATTCGTGGCTACGCCAGAGCATTGCTCGAAAGGTTTAGTCGAAGATATCAATCTCAATTCTCAATTAAAACTAGTAATTAATTTATCCGTAATACGACATGACTATGTAAATTTCTTAATATAGATTTGCATACATTATGACATGAATATATATATATATATA
>NC_068998.1:49920602-49923643 GCF_001194135.2 Octopus bimaculoides
ATATATATATATATATATATACTATCTATATACTTATATATAGATACCTATTAATGTGCGCATGTGTGTGTCCATGCGTGTGCGTATATGCTTCTGTGTGCATTTCTGTGTCTTTTTAAGAATGTACTTGAAGTGTTTCCTTCTCTACGTTGATGTGTTTGTATCTATGTCTAAGACTGTGGGTGAATCCTATTTGGTATCTTTTAATTTCTTTCAATTTAATTACAACTTAAGGATAATATGAATCAACCCTGAACTCTCTATTACTTCTGCACAAACTCCATTTATACAGTCATAATGAAATGACCTTTTTAAATCCGTAGAACAGAAATGTGATTGGTTTCCGCACTCTCGATTGTTGATATATAAGATATTTCCCTGGGTTCTCTAAGCGAATTCATTAAACAGTAGACTCTAAATTGACCAGTAGTAACAGCAAACAGAAGAAATAGTGCACATCAATGTAACTTCTGAAATTGCTTAATCTACTTCCGGCGAGATTTTGAATCAAAACACAGTATTTAACTACCAATTCCACCCCCTTCATTCACACATTTTAATCGCTCAATTCGGTTTTGGTTTCATGCATCGTAATTGAATTATGGTGCGTATCTTATTGGAATTCTGTTTAATATAATAATAACACGAGGTGAATCAAGGGAATGTATCGATAGGTTATCTTCTACATTGAGGTTATCTGTACAAACAGTGTCTATGCTTGGGATTAAGTAACAGATTGTACACTCATGATAATACATCTAACTACTTTATTATGACGTGTACTTTTTATATTACTTCGTATCTTTCCCTCACTCTTTCCACACCAACACATACACACTTATATATATACAGCCACACAAACGCATATGTGCGTGTGTGTGTGTCTGTGTATGGATATGTGTACTTGCGTGTGTTTGTATGTGGGTGCGTGTGTGTGCCTGTGTTTGTATTTATGACGAGTCTATATGCATGGGGTTGAATTTATGCTGTGGCTCATTAAATTATGATGTCAGAAAAAGTAACGTTGATTTATATCGCGTTATAAATTAGTGTATGTGAATATTCGAGTCAAGGCTTGATAGTCAGTGCTGACCAGTGTTTCGACCAAACAAGGAAAACCGCAATGAAAACTACAATATGCATGTGTTTACTCATTCTTTGTAGGTAACAATTTTGAATATTCATTTTTTCCACAAAACAAATCTATCTAAAATTATCATATATGACTTACTCCAGCAAATATCGTATCTCTTCTTCACAGTCTGAACCTCGAGCAAACACACACTGACGCATACACAATACACATACACAAACTGACATATACATACACGCAGAAATAAAAATACATATCACATATCATAACTTTACCTTTCTCTACACATATAAGTTTGTGATTCTGTGTGAGTGTATTTGTGTGTGCATGTGCGTAGGTATCAATTTATGCATGTATGTAATATAAACTTTATGCTATCAGAAACTTACGAATTTATTATCAACATTTTAAAATGAATTTGATGTTGATCACACACACACACATTATTCATTTAAAGGTCATAATATATGTATTAAAGAGTTAATAATTTCATACGTTGAGAAAACTCAAACATATCATTCAGGGACAAATCCCATGTCATAACGAACTAAAGAATTTGAATAATAGAAGAAACGTGAAAAAATCTGAGAAGACAGCATATATAAAATGCAGACAGTAAACAACGGAATACGAAAATTAGAAACTAAAATGTAAAACTTAGAAATTAAATTGTACACCTTAACTGATAATGCTGAAAAGATATCGACTTAGTCAGGAATAGGCGAATTTTCCAATTCTTCAACATATATTTATACATATGCTTGCAATCACTGTAAATTTCGAACCTGGAGTTCATTAGACAGTTAGGGAACTGCTCTCTTTCAGCTAAACAAAGTCTATATTCATTGGAGCCATTCAGATAAGGTATGAATTTCTCAATTACTCTCCATTTAATCACACGCGGCATTTCGTCATCTTCCATATGTAGCTAGCCAAATATGTAGTCCATATGTAGCTAGCCAAATATGTAGACCATATATAGGTAGCCAAATATGTAGTCCATATGTAGCTAGCCAAATATGTAGTCCATATGTAGCTAGCCAAATATGTAGTCCATATGCAGCTAGCCAAATATGTAGTCCATATGTAGCTAGCCAAATATGTAGTCCATATGTAGCTAGCCAAATATGTAGTCCATATGTAGCTAGCCAAATATGTAGTCCATATGTAGCTAGCCAAATATGTAGTCCATATGTAGCTAGCCAAATGTGTAGTCCATATGTAGCTAGCCAAATATGTAGTCCATATGTAGCTAGCCAAATTTGTAGCTTCACTTAAGTCGGAAGGAGGCTAGGTGATTGGCATGGCGATTTTAAAATTCATCTTCCACATAATCCAATACAGGTTTTCTTATCAGTTCTATTATTATTTAGCGTTCCCGTTACTTCTACCTAATATATAATAAATTTAAGAACACATCGTTGGTCAAGTGGACATGATCCTGGTTCGCAACGGTTGTCACTGGATTCACGTTCTTGATATTTACCACGTGTGATGATACTCTCCATGTTGTAGCTGCAGCTATATGATAATTTCACAGAACGCTTGTTAAATATTTTCCTGTATCTGTGAGTGACTGGAAAGTGTTTGTCTAGGAAACGCAAGAATCTTTTGCCGTTGTTAGTTTCTATATAAAGGGAAAAGTTAGGCACGAACCAAAATGGTAAAAGATTCGTGTTTCTGATTTTCTTTTTGCGTTTTCCGGTTTACGTCTGCGATTTCTATGTGCCGCCTTCTCAGTTTTTTCATGTTTCTTGTATTATTCCTTTTCATTAGTTCGTTATGATAAACACACTCATGCTCACACACATATTCCCCAAAGACTATACATATATGTACATATGCATATATATACACGCGTACACACACACACACACACACACACACGCGCGCACACACACACACACACACACACACACACACACACACACACACACACACATATATA
>NC_068998.1:49924250-49926962 GCF_001194135.2 Octopus bimaculoides
ACTTTATTTAAAAGCAGCAGAAATATTTAAAAAAAAAACGTTACTCTGAGTTTCACGTTCCCGTTCATATATACGTATTAACAGAGTAATCACATTCAAAGAAATCATTACTAAAGTGGTTTGGAGAATTCGGACACCGACATCACATCATAGTGTTAATGTGGTTTAAAAACTTGGCATTGATGTTGTGTTATTCGACTAAAATTTCGATGTGTTACCGGAGTATATCTGCAATCTATCGACAGAAACCAGTGAAGGGTAACATAAATTCTGGCTTGACTTTTCTGAAATAAACAAGTTCGAAAATACTAATGTTGATTACAGGGAATCCGAATATAACAGAACCAAAACATATAGTTCCTTCAAGAACTATGATATCAATATTTTCAAATACTTATAACAGAGAAATATAGAAGTCCTCTATCATTACTGCTTTTATTATTCCAATTATTGTAATAATATTTACATATTCATTATTCGTTCAAATATTACAAAAACGGCAATTTATACACAGGAATGATTCCACAAAATTTTACTATATATGACTGTTTCAGTTATGTAGCATTTCTTCATAGATACACAATTTTGTAAGGACGTTGGTGACTAATATTAAGCTGTAAAATCTGCAGGTGTTGCAGCTGATGAAAGGTGCATGGAACTGGGACAGAAGTACTGCGATAAAGCTATGTTGACGTATCCATTGGCGACACCTGATATGAACTACTGCAAGTACATACCCTATGTTTTATTATTTTTTTGTTGAATATGAATCCTATCTACGTTGACTCTGCATTCATCATTTCGGGATTGATGAAGTAATATTCCAGTTGAGCACAAAGGTTGTTTTAATCAACTAACCACTCTTTTCAAAATACTGGCCCTGCAATAAAAAGTAGAATTCTTAATATAATCTTTTCTACTCGAGGTACGAGGCCCGAAATTTGGTGGGGGGAGGGCAGTCAATTAGTTCGACCCCAGTAGGCAACTGGTATTTAATTTATCAACCCCCAGAAAGGATGAAAGGCAAAGTCAACCTCGGCGAAATTTGAACTCAGAATGTAACGTCAGACGAAATACAGCTAAGCATTTCGTTCGGCGTGTTAACTCTTCTGTTAGCTGGCCGCCACGTACAAGTTAATATAAAGTGATGGAAAAAAGAAATATGTGCAAGGAAATACCTAAAAAAAAAAAAATAATAACTTACGAGAAAAAAAAAAGGACTGATTATCTCTGTGTGAATATATTTAAGCTGCATTAATTCCTGATCTTAAAATGTTCGTCGACACTTCTTGATAGTGGATGTTAACACAAAAATATATGTGTATAAACATACTGGTGATCCAGTCCAGCATAACGGACTCACTTTTTTATTTCCTTTTGCTGCATCGTATATTTAGTTCTAGAATTTCAAACTATGTACCACCTAATGTTACTTTTTAATATCCAATATTCTAATATAGATTAATATAACGAAACCCATGCCTAGCGATTTTTTGAAAATGTGTTTAAACTGAGTTCTTTAAAAGAAGCAATTTATTTTTTCAATTCATGATTTACCTACGTTGGTTGTAATATCTGAAATTGAATATATATGAATACATATGTACACACACATACACATCACATACGCACACCTCTACGCACACGCAACACATACACGCACGCATAACCCCACACACGAACACACACACATACACACACACACAAACACACACACATATATATATATATATATATATATACATACATATGTATATACATATTCATAACTATATATGTCTATATATGTAAGTATATACATATGTGTGTGTATATATAAGTATGGATGTACATACATACATACATACACACACACACATATATATATATATATATATATATATATATATATATATGTATATGTTTATATATATATAGATAGATAGATACTTACATACATACATACATACATACATACATATATATGCATGTGTGTATTCGTGCGCGCGAGAAAATCCCCTAAATACAGCAGACGAATTTCACATGTGCACTATTTCATGTCATCCTATATATATGATATTATAACACAAGCTGTCATGATAACTTTTAAAAATATCCGCGATTATGTTTTTGGATTTCAGCCGTTTGGAATTATTTCTGTCATGCTTTACACCGATCGATTCATGCCATAAGCGGTTAAAAAGAATTTCCGACGTAGATTGCAAACGTAAGCAATTTCTAATATTCATAATATTCTTGAAACAGAAATTTGTAACACTTATGAGAAAGATTACGTTCTTACGTCCTATTTCGACTATAAAATTGTCTTAAAAATCATTTACTATTATGTTCACGAGTGTTAAGACGAGATTTTAGGAAAATGTGCCCTTGATCAATGCAAGTAATCCATCAATCCATCCATCCATCAATCCAGCCATCCATCATCCATCCATCATCAATCCATCAATCCATCATCTACCCATCATCAATCCATCATCCATACATCATCCATCATTCATCATCCATCATCCATCATCAATCATCAACCATCATCAATCGTTAATCATCAACCATCAATCATCAATCATCATCAATCATCAGCAATCGTTAATCACCAATCATCATCAATCATCAATCAGCATCAATTTTCATCATTCATCAACCATCATTCATCATTAATCATCAATCGCCAATCATCAATCATCATCAATCATCAATCATCAATCATCAATC
>NC_068998.1:49926972-49934371 GCF_001194135.2 Octopus bimaculoides
TCAATCATCATCAATCATCAGCAATCGTTAATCACCAATCATCATCAATCATCAATCAGCATCAATTTTCATCATTCATCAACCATCATTCATCATTAATCATCAATCGCCAATCATCACCAATCATCAATCATCAATCATCATCAATCATCAATCATCATCAATCACCATCAATCATCAATCATCATCAATCATCAATCATCATCAATCATCAATCATCATCAATCATCAATCATAATCAATCATCAATCATCATCAATCATCATCAATCATCATCAATCATCATCAATCATCAATCATTAATCATCATCAATCATAAATCATAAATCATCGTCAATCATAATCATCGTTCATCATCAATCATCAATCATCAATCATCATCAATCATCAATCATACCGAGCGCAGCTCTGCGCCTTGGGTATGTGCTGTGTGTGGTTTGCTGTGGTGCTCTTATGGTTACTGTATTGAAAGTGTTTTGCGTAGGATGTGTGCAGTGCCCAGTAATGCAATTTTCTGTATGTTTCTGGTGTTTTAGTTATGAATTGTTTCTGTTTTTAGATTCCACATTCGAGTTACCTCTATTTCCAGGTATTTGTATTATTATTATTATTATTATTATTATTATTATTATTATGATTATTATTATTATTATTATTATTATTATTATTATTATTATTATTATTATTATTATTATTATTATTATTTCGTAAAACTGTGTAGGTAAAAATTCACCCGAGTCTTTACTCATCTGTCAAGTCACACAAGGTTCATAGACAGATAATACTCTCCTTAAGATGTGCACTGTGTTCAATAAGGCTGCTTTTTGCAAGACATTAATATTGCATGAGATTTCCGATGCCTTAAGTAGTCTTGAAGTTTCAAAGGGATTGGGCCCAATGCTTCGATCACCACTGGTATCACTGGTATAACTGGTATCACATTCCTAACAGTATTGCCATTTCCACTTGCAATTCCGAGTATTTGGTGATTTTTTCAACCTCTTTACTCACAACACGCATGTCATTTGGTATGGCCACATCAATGATTTGATTGTAATTGTCTTTCATTTTCAATATGACAATATCCGCCCCATTTTCGATTACACGATCCGTCTGAAAATCGTATTCCCTGAGTATCGTTACTTTACCATTATCCTGCATGACTTTCTGGACACACTCATTCAGTTGGGCTGCTAGTCTTTCATGATCTTCTGTTTTAACTACTCTCTTCTCTTACAACATCAAACCCGCTCTTCCGCATTCATGTCTTCCCTAATTCTTCTCTTTCAGTATTTCTCCATTTTTTGTTTCCCTTGAACCATAGTCAAAATTTTCCTGTATCTTGCTTTGCCCACATTATGTCCCTTTCAAGGTCTCGTTTCCACCCAGAAAGTTGTAGATATTAAGGTTTTAGGATTTAATAAAGATGGTCTTTTGTATGTCTGTACAGAAAATCTGTAGTGTTGTTAGAATCAAAAGGATGTTTACATTGTTGAATGTTGACAAAAAAATGTAAAATTTGTATGCGTTGCAGTTCAAAAGGAATGCATCAATTTGGCCAACAAGCACTGCACGGCAGTCATGAAGAAAATGCCTATAAGTAAACCAGATGTGAACTTCTGCAAGTACATACCCTTGTTTTATTAATTTTATTCATGAATTTCAATCCCGTCTAAGTTGACTTCACCACTTCGGGGTCGATAAAATGACGTAACACTTGAGGACTGAAGTCGATTTAATTGACTAACATCTCTGATAAATATCCGGGCAGTGTACCAGAAACTAGAATTATTATTACATTTAATAAATACGGTTAGAAAGAACCCATTGATCGGACTGGAACGTTAAGCACGCCGGGAAAAAATATTTAGAGGTACTTCTTCCCATTTTACGTTCTGACTTCAAATTCCGCCGTAGTCGACATTGCCTGTCATCCTTTCGTGGTCGATAAGAAAACGTACCAGTTGAGTGCTGGTGTTGATATAATCCACTTCCCCGAAATTGCTGACCTTGTGCTTAAATTTGAAATCAATATGTAAGGCAGGGAAGCTGCCAGAATCGCCAGCTCCACGGCATTTATTCAAAATTTATGTTACGAAATAAAGTTCCACCGACGTTTATTCGCCTCTCATGCTTCCCGAGTCTGAGAAATAAAGAGCAATTCAGCACTTGCGTTGATACAAGTGAGTTACGCCATTCCCGAAATGGTAGTAATTGTGCCGATATATTTGAAAAGATAAGGCACTAAGCTGGCCGAGTCAGTCGCTTGGGACAACTGCATCGCAATATTTCCTCCAGCATCTTAGGTCCTATTGTCCTCCCGAAGCTGAATACGTTTTAATCGTTCCTAGGTGGATAAAATGAAATAACAGTCAGCAAACTGAAATCGAATGAATGGGTTGCGTTTTCGAATATGCTTGAATTAAAACCATCATTATTCTGAATATTTAAATGCATAACTTATGTCTATGGATCTTGCTAATATTGTATGCATTGCCAGAGGTTTAAAAATAGTCAGATGATATGCATTAAATACGTTGTGATATCAATACATTAACAGTAAATATAATATTGACTTAACAATGGTGATCTATCATGGCGAATGATAGATATATATGTGTGTGTCTCTGTGTGTCTGAGAGTGTGTATGTGAGTGCGTGTGTGTGTGTGTGTGTGTGAAAGTGTGTGTGTGTGAAAGTGTGTGTGTGTGAAAGTGTGTGTGCGTGTGAGTGTGTGTGTATACTACAATCTCCTAAGTATGGGAGACAGATCTGACATTTAATATATGTTGATACAATAAAAATGATAGACATACAGCCAGGGTGTGTGTGAAAGTGTGTGTGTGAAAGTGTGTGTGCGTGTGAGTGTGTGTGTATACTACAATCTCCTAAGTATGGGAGACAGATCTGACATTTAATATATGTTGATACAATAAAAATGATAGACATACAGCCGGGCGTCTTTCGAAGTTATTTGCACTATTTTATGTCAGTTTATACATATGATTTTATAAAGTTAGGACTCAGTATAACTTTCCAGAATATTTGAGATTAATTTTTTGTATTTCAGGCGTATGATACTTTTTCAGACATGCTACTCTCCGACAGATCCTTGTACTGACCTGTTTCGAAGAGTTCTTGATCGTCAATGCTTACGTAAGCTAATTCAGATATTTATAATATTTATGAAACAGAAATTTAC
Source organism: Octopus bimaculoides (assembly GCF_001194135.2). Lineage (NCBI taxonomy): Eukaryota > Metazoa > Mollusca > Cephalopoda > Octopoda > Octopodidae > Octopus > Octopus bimaculoides. The sequence goes on from NC_068998.1 coordinate 49,930,174, forward strand.
AAGACAGAAACTTTACATTCGTCAGTCATATTTTGACCTTAAATTTGAAAAAAAGGACCTTATTGATTTTGTACAAACACGAGATTCAAAACGAGATTTTAAGGTGATGTCACCTTGATGAGTGCTTTATTATTATTATTATTATTATTATTATTATTATTATTATTATTATTATTATTATTATTATTATTATTATTATTATTAATATTATTATTATTATTATTATTATTATTATTATTATTATTATTATCATTATTATTATTATTATTATTATTATTATTATTATTATTATTATTATTATTATTATTATTATTATTATTTAAGCTATTTTTTTCAGTGCACCAAACTAACAGAACCTTTTGAACGTCTTGCGAAATGCTTCGTAGAATTTCGTTCGTTTTTACGTTCTGAATTAAAATTCAACCCAGGGCGAATTTGCTTTTCATACTCTCAGACCGATAAAATAAGTAATAACTGAGAAAAGGAAGAAGAAGAATAGGAAAGATTATAATGAATGGCATCCTAAAAATACATCTTACGGTGTATTATATTTGCTGTTTTCTTTCTAAATATGTCTTCAAATTTTTCCATTCATGTTTACCAAAATACGTGCCAACCACTTGCTACAGTGCATTAAGTCTTTGCAATGCTCTCGTCTGTATTTGCGGTATTTCCTCAGATAACACGCAGTACTCTGAGGATTTGATATTGTGCTTGCCTTATTGCCCGAGAAAAATGTTCACATTCTATATAATTTACCAGGAAATGTCAACGATATTGATTAAATGAATCCATCAATGTTAAACGGATACCACATTAACATATTTTTTGTTTTGATTAATTCAGGTGACGATCCCAATTCTATCTCAGCTTCTTGCATTCATATATCAAACAGTATATTAATTGCTGTTCTTGTTTCGACCATATGTTAGTGGAATTCAAGTTATGCACCACGTGAAGCTAATAAATCTAATGAACATGTAACAGTTATATTTTCGCTAGTTTTACATTATATTAACTCTTAATCTTAGTATATAACAAAAGTAAGTATCAAATTATCTTTGAAATGCTAAGAAATATATCTATTTCGCTTCAATACAATATTTCTTTACATCTAATGTCGTTGCAATATTATATTTATTTTTAATCCATTACTGCTTTATGTTATGTTATTGGCGTGACACAATTTTCAAAAACCAAATTCTTTTTAATACTTCATGAGCATCAAAAGTATCCTGGAATATTTTGTTTTTTTAATAACAAAATAATAACTAAGTTTTACCATATATCTCTTTCGAAATTGTCGTCTTGAACAGCTATAGATCGGTCCCTCGGTTCTTGCCACTTTGAGAATCCGACCTGGAAATATTTTCATCCCACTTTGGGATTCCGGCCGGGAAAGTGATTCGGGGACCCTCAACGATTCGATCTGGATCTGGACAACGGAGTTAAAATGGTGACTTTTGAACTGCATTTCCATATTGGGGAAGAGATGAAAATCCATAGTTCCTAGATATGGCGTATGAGGCGGTTACGGAAAAGGTAAAATGTTATTGTTGGAGAGAAATTCACGAGAAAGGTGAATTCATTGACAAGGTACATGGTCGTTTTGAAGAATCCAGCTCTTCGCACTCGACATATCCCACCGCTTTCGCCCAATGTTCTCGATCAAACGTTTCAAGACCTCATTGAATGTCCAGCGACAATCCTCATGCGCATGCTCATGAATCTTCTCATTTCTCCGCGGTTGACGCTCCTGGCAGGTCTTCTGATTTCCTATCGACTCTCACTTGAGAATCCCCAATGCCACTGGAAACTTTGTGTATGGCCCATTGCCTGGTCTCCGTAAGCTTGCCGATCACTATTTGCAATTTAAACCCTGTGATATCTCTTGGCACACATACTGTTACATGAAGCTCACAACCTTGTGCTGCCATCTGTTTGTGAGCCACTGAACTAGTCCGGGATATTTTTGATACCACCTCGTATTACAGCCAAGATTTATCTCTATAAATACACTGTAATACGAGGTTACAATATTAAGATTCACCCGTGAACTCTCCAATACCACCGAATAAGCTCCATTTATACAGTTATAATGCAAAAAAACCTTCCTAAAACCACGCCTATTTTTTCCTAAAAGGAATTTGTAGAAAAACATCATGTGATTATTGTCCACCATTTAAATCACAAAGGGAATTTTCACCGCCAATTGCACCTTCAATAATTGAATTATAATTAAGGGAAAAGTTATTACCTTCACTATTATAGAAACTTATATTAGAATTCAAACCATAGCTACCAAACTGGTTATTAGGAAAATCATTAACATTTGTACTCATGGAATCAGTAATTACCTACTTATATCGAAGATAAAACTGGATAATTTTTTCATTAATAAAAGAAATAATCTCAGATATATTCCGATAGACAGAAAAAGCAACCTTAATGGGTCTCGCATTCAAAATCTCATATCTACATTTTTGTTCAAGTGTATTAAAAATAATTTATACACCACCCCAACTAAGTTAATTTTTAATGGACTGGCTTAGGGCATAACATAACATATAATGCTACTCTTGTCCAAAATTAAATTAGAATGACCTAAATTATTCACCTTTTGTACCAAATTAGATTTATAAACTTTTATCACGTAATTATATTTATATTCGCGATCATTATTAACTGGAATTAAAGGATTACTGTCACTGTAGTTATGCCTACTTCCTAATTTATATGTACCCTTCCGTTTAGATTTATCAGTATAATCATTGCTATAAATATCTAGGTATTCAATGTTCCTATTGTAACTGGCCTTTTTAAGGAGTATATTACCGTAATCAGTATTTCTATCGAAAAGTTTAAGCCTGACCTAACTCTAGAAAAACAAGAGAAAATTCTTTCTATATAGATCCAATTCGCAGCAAGCTCCAGAAACTCACACTCTAACGTAAACAGAATGTAAATAGCTACAAGCGTAAACTCCGCGGAATCTCTGGCTCCCATAGGAATATCAAAACTATCATAACTATCAGTTCTAACCCAACTAATCAAACAGAAAATTCGAACGTGAGGAGGTACACAAGAAATATTTTAATTTACTGATAGGTGGAAGGAGAGAGCTGTTACCTTTCGATGATAGCTTTTCGTGGCAAAGAGGAAGAGAGAGAGAAAGAAGAAAATAAAGAAAAATCGCCACCAGTACACGTACGGTTACATTTCTGAATATATATGTGTGTGTGTGTGTATGTATTTAGTTTACATGAGCCAAAACATGACTGGTGAAGAAATAAGTAGCAGGTGATTAGTTTAACGCTTCAGAAGAATGGCGAAGTTTTTCAAGAGTGTTCAAATGAAATCGTCGCGAGAAAAAATATATGGATTATAATTCAGCACGATGAAATGGAACGTATATACGAGACAGGATCAAAAATTATACTCAGTCTTGTATTTTCAATGTATTTACAAAAAATCAGGGCGTAAAAAAATGAAGTTCATTTTCCTATTCACCTTCCTTTTGGATGTACTTGGACCAGCGGTCCATAAGCTTGCGTGTTCACTCCAAGAAGAAGGTTGTGTTTTCGTCGTGCAGCCATAACAGCACCGTTACACATCTTCATACGTAGGAAATTCACTATTTCGTAAGCCATCTTTGAGCGGTGAAAAGATATGAGAGTCAGAAGGGTCGAGATCTGGGCTGCAGGCAGTGTGTTCCAACAACTCAAAATCCAGTTGGTTAATGGTTTCAGCGGTGTGTGCAACTGTCCGTGAGCGTGCATTGGCATGCAACAGCAAAACTTCCTCGATAATATGCTTCGGCCATTGAGGAAAATTGTTGGCTTAAATTTGTTGGCTAGAAAAGGACTTTATCCTGCGATGTTGATAGTAAAACACTTTACAATACAAATCGGACCACAGCACCTTGTTCTACCTTGGTACACATGGATAGTGGAGAGGTCATGCTTATACAGGAATGGTAGAAAGAAAAATGGTACGATGTGGCTCAAACTTCGATCACAGCTTCACAATAGTACCCAATATATGCACGCAGGCGCTGAAGGCAGCGTGACAATAGTAAATAGTTGTCATGCCGAAAGTGCACATTATATTTGATTTCCCTCGTGTACGTATATACATACATACATACACACACACACACACATACACACACACACACACACACACACACACACACACA
>NC_068998.1:49934551-49938632 GCF_001194135.2 Octopus bimaculoides
ATCCTTTTATTATTTACACCACCTGTCCTCGTCTGTTGTTGTTTTTTCGTACATTCTCCCATATATATATATATATATATATATATAGATAGATAGATAGATAGATAGATAGATAGATCCCGGAGTAAGTATATAAATGTGAAAAAAGGTGGAAAAAAGAGTACTCAAATACCAGAGGTAGAGTAATATGCTTTATTTAAAAGCAGCAGAAATATAACAAAAGCTGTTACTCAGAGTTTCACGTTCCCGTCGGACAGTGTTGTTAAAATAGAACAGAAATAACGATATAATCAAAACTGGTTAAAGGATACATCTTTAAAAATGGATTTGTTTAATTGGTGTTTTCAATAAACGGTCTTAAGCATGCAATGAAGAAAATAAAAACAAATGAATTCAATAAAAATTCATCGTATTATAAAAATCGAGGAAAACGGATTCAAAATGCGTATTGCAAATAGTTATATACGAAATATAATTCACTACTTTTCTACCAAAGCAAGCCCCTTACCACACAGCCACTCAGCACCAATATGTGCTTTAGCTACAGATTTAGAATCGCCTATTATTATTATTATTATTATTATTATTATTATTATTATTATTATTATTATTATTATTATTATTATTATTATTATTGAGTGAGAAAACAGTGCATGCCATCAAATTGACACTAGGGGTAAAATATACGAAGCCAAGTATACCCATCATGACTACCCGTCTGATAAGAACTCATCAGGCAAATGCATTGCAATGATGTATGCGTGACATGGTGATTTCGCATCAAGATAAACAGCGCATGTCCTTGCAGGTAGAGCCCCGTTAGAATTTTCGTCAGTTCTTGTAGACCACCCCGCTCAAAAAGTCCCTGAATAAGGGTTGTTTAAGGATGTTGAAAAAGTGCAAATGTTTCCAGAGGAGAATTATCTAAGCCCCAAAGAATTCCTCTTAACACATGGGTATAATGCTCCCCACACCCGTGCTCGTGAGAAGAGATGCACATATCGGCAGCCACTAAGGGACATGCTCAACTGGTTAAGGTGAAACAACTGACGAGCAAATCTGTGTCATTGAGCAGAATCTTTCCTGTAGCCCATCTTTCATAACAAGACAAAATAATGTACAAAATAATTAACAATCAGGTCTGTCTGTTTGTCTGATTAGCTGTGTGAATCTCTAAACCTCGAGAACTACACAACCGATTTCATTCAAATTTTACACGCGCCGTACTTAGGGTCCATACAGTTCATGGGCCAAACATATTTTCATCATCATGCTTAATTCGGGCCCGGAGCAATCTTCACTCTCTTACACTATTTCAGTATTACGTGTCAAAAGTGTATATACTCACAAACATAGACACACACACACACATGTATATGTTTATATACAGACCATCTGTTGCATTTAATGCCTATAAACGTTCATAATTCACTTTTTAACTTGCGTATACTTTGCAGCATCAGACGTTCCTGTTAGGAAAATTTTCTGAAATGAAAGCTTGTGTATTCGTATTTATTCTCAGCTTTTGTAGATATCATATGCCAGGTATTTATTTTCCAAAACATTTCTATTTTAAAATGTGGATGTGATTGTACATGTCTCTTAAATACCGCCCATCTTTCTAACACACATGTCACGCACATACACATCTACACACACAAACACACACGCATACAGATAAACACACAGACACACACACACACATGGATAAAAAGTTAGTATTGTTTAGAAGTAATGCAGAGAAATATTATAATATAGCTATTATCTAGGATGTCAATGGGTTAAGATATACGTTCCGTTGTTCTAAGAAAATAAATATTAGGTATATGAAAAGACTATATTGTACTTACTTATGATATGGGACAAACCATTTTTAAACCAGTGGGGGAGTTTTTATTTTGTTAGGTTATAATACGAGTAACAGGTAATTTCCCTTTGTTTCGTATGGCTAAACTTGTCAGTTGATATTATGATGAAAAGCATCATGTGTTTCACTAGAGAAATATGTCTATAAGGTTTGTGGATAATGTGGATGTATATACGCGTGCGTGTAGTTTGCCGCCTTTCGTGTTGATTTTATACTTCATATTTTCTGTTTATTAATGGTATATATTTTATTATAGATCTATGCGATCATGGTATGTATGATTCATCGACTGTGTTATTTCGTTTCAGTAGTGGATTACTTTTATTTTGGAATATAGTTACAAGTGTAAGTCTTTTGTTGTGTAGATTCTAAAGTCCGGAGGCAATCGTATTAAGTGTCTGGAATATGCTATTGGCATTGTTTAGAAACAAATTGAAGATATTGTTTGTTCAAATTACTGAACATGTTTCATGAATTATCGATGTTCGATATCTTTATGTTTCTTTGCATTCAGAGCGTATGATGACATGCTTTATTGTCGGTGTGCTGTTGTTAAGGCATATATGTGAGATCATTGTCCCGGAACATATCGCTTTTGTGTTTTAGCTTCAGGTAAAACCTTGCATTTATTTTCTTTTATGAAGCGTGCGTTCAGTTTATCTCGCTTTATTTATGCTTTCATTCAAACACTTATGAGTTATGCTTTCGTTTTCTCCTTCAGTATGTCTGCGAAGTATGACATATAACGTTTATATTTTGGACCGTTTTTTGAATATTGGCTTATTTTGCTCAGTGATGCATATGATATCTAACCCTTGTTTGATGTGATTGAGATTTGTTCGGTTATATGGCGTTCAAACAGTGGTAATCGATGGATAGATTCTAAATGATCGCTATATGATGTTACAGTATGTTACTTACGTTTTCTGATCTTACACTGATATATTTTAAATCACTGGGAGTGAGTGTCTTCGCATATATTACGGTTGTATGTTTCTTTCTCTTTGTGCGTGTTGTGTGCATATGACTTCGAATGTTTCACTAGCTGACCAGATATCGCATTTTCGGACTGTATGTATTGTGATTATGTAGCTTTGTTGACATAATTTCGTGTGTATATACTCTCCCTGTGGTAGTCATATACATGTTTTTATGCGTTTGCCTGAAAACTGGAGGTCTGCAGCATGTTTACTGGTCATACGATTTTCATATTGTATATTTTGTACGACTGTAGCTAAATTCTTCACTATTGTCTCTAGTGAAAAGTTTGAGATATCTATGCTATTTAGGAGTTGTTTGCTAAAAACACCCTATGAGATTTGTACCCAGTTATTTCTCCAGTGAGACTGAACAGTGCTAGGAACGCGCTGTGGGTCTTTTCAGGGGGTTGTTGCTTATTGTTTGTTGGTGATGTCTGTGCTATATATTACTGTTTGTCTGGGAATAGGAATGGACTTAGTGTTCGTTTGATTCTGCTCTGTCATATATTGTAGTCAGACGGAATTATTGAAAGATTGGGATTTTATTTGTCACAAGTAACCATCCAACCAGAAAGTGGAAACCTTGCAATCATTATCACACACAAATGAATATACATCATCTTAAAACAACCCTTCTTTTTTTCTGGTGGATTCACCCTAAAATCATTGATTCATACAAAAATGAATGCTTTAATTAAAATTGGATGAATTTATATATGCTCATCGTTATAAGAAATGAACGACATTAAACACAATGCTAAATTTATAGTTCTTTCAGCGATACAGTCATGCATCGTGTCTGCACAAACATACTGCAAACTTGCTTTGGATCAGTATCCTCTGCGGAATCCAGATGTCAATTACTGCAAGTACATACATATTCATGCTATTATTATTTTTTATTAGTTCACATCTAATTAGATTTTATTTAGTTTAACTTTATTAGATAACAATCAATGTTTTCAAAATACCGTAAACTCTTAATTGTTAATTCACTGTTGTTTCATGCATTGGTTCAAAGCTACTAATAGTCAGGTTAAGTCATTCTAACATGTTATTGCTCAGTGCTTGAACACAAGTTATTTTATCGAAATAACGATTGCGAAATATAACAACAGCAATAATATGGTAATTAGTTTGGCGTTCTACGGAACCAAGTTTTAACCGGATAACTAAATGCACACACACATATACATATACATATATATATATATTTATATATATATATATATAT
>NC_068998.1:49938968-49939681 GCF_001194135.2 Octopus bimaculoides
GGGGGGGGGGGTGTCAGTCTGAAGACAGTCCATAGGATTCGGAAAGAGTTGGTTGAGTCTAATGGTGATTACGAAGGTGTTTTGGAGTGATCACTAGTGATAGCAATGTTATGTCCCCATTTCTCTTCCCACATAGACTCAAACTCAAGACGGAGGCCTACATCAAGTGTCTGGAAGCGATAAAGCTGCCAGCGATGAAGAGGGTTGCCGCTGCAAGACCCTGTATCTGACTACAGGATTCTGCACCATGCCACACATGCAGCAGATGCCAGCCATGGTAGTCAGACTATTTCTCCGATCACAATCACCCCTAGCATCTGGCCATCTAACTCCCGAAACTGCGATCCCCTTGATAATTACGTGTGGGGCAAAATTTCTTGAACTGAACGCAATGATTATGGCAGCATTCATCATTTTAAACACGGAGACCGTAAAGAAGAGTTGCAGGAGATTCCGAAGTTATCTCGACTCCGTGGTTGATATCAATGGCGATTTTACTGAATAAATTTAGTCGTTAGAGTTTCATGATATTTTATGTAATTTTCGTAAATATATCTGTTAAAATAAGATGTCTGATTTATTTTTATTTTCAAGTAATAATTTAGACGAAAGTTTATTCACCGCACCTTATACACACACACACATACACCCCCCCCACATATATATATATATATATATATATGTGTGTGTGTGTGTGTGTGTGTGTGTATGTG
>NC_068998.1:49939691-49942852 GCF_001194135.2 Octopus bimaculoides
TGTGTGTGTGTGTGTGTGTGTGTGTGTGTGTGTGTGTGTGTGTGTGTGTGTGTGTGTGTGTGTGTGTTTGTTTGTGTGCTTGTGTGTGTTTGTGCGTATTCGTATTTGTGCCTAAATTGGTCAACAATCCACACACTCTTGACATTTATCGTTTGTCGAAATATGGGCAGCAAATGTGTCAGGGTGAATTGAATTTGGTTCCATAAATTGATCTCAAATATAAACGACTTAACATTTGCACGATATTATTTTAAAGAAAGCTAAGAGACTTTATCTACTTAAGAAATATAATACAAAACGATGTTTGCTGTTGTAAATGATTTTGTGACAAACGATTAAATGCAACTTTCGTATATTTTCCAGCCGTCTAAAAGTCTTACATGTATGCTATCCACCGGGTTCTAATTGCTTTCGCTCTATTCACTTACTCCGTGAGCATGAATGTCAAAGTAAGCTATTTCACTTAATCCATTATTATTGATAAAAATACTGTATCACTCTCCTAGTTTCAAAACACCGATTATTTTAGATAATTTCCTTTGTGAAGTCAATTCTAAGTGGATAAAATATTGAATCAATGATCATTTTGTAAAGGTGAACTTATCCTTTACCAGAAGAAAAAAATATATTACTACATTGCATTCTTTTATGATGGGACACAGGAAGAGCATCTTCCTGTATATATTGTTTTTATATGTGTGGTTCTTTATAGCATTGAAGTCAGATTTTCATTTATAGTTTGCTGAGTACCAATCAACTGGATGTATTTTATTGTTTTACTAGGAACCAGTTATATATACATCTGGAAAATCTACATAGTGGAATATATATATATATATATATATATATATATATATACATACATACTGGAAACCAGTAATATATTATATATATTTACTTTCTCGACATACGCGTAATATATGGAGAAATATAATATAGAAAATACAAATAAAACCCTAGTAAATCAGAGGAGTTAGTGTCAATAATTTTTTTTTAATGTTTGTCTAAAAATAACTATAACGAACTGTTTTGTATCTATTTCAGGAAAGACGACCGAGAGTGGTGTACATTCGACCTACATTTGCACTCCATATAAGCCATTACTGCTATTCCTTATGTCGTCAGTGGTGTCGAGAAATAAAATCATATGATTCGAAATAATCGATATCAAATTAATGATGTAACTATGATATGTGCTATATTTATATAGATATACTATATTTATATTAGTTTGTTAGTCTTATTTTCTTATTCAAGTGTTAAATATATAATGTCAACTCGTAATTTTCTAAAACGAATACCGCTTAAGGATGTCACGTTATTATTAATAATAATGCTACGATGCCAATATATCTTGCATTTCATTGTTACAGTAATAATTGGTTACTTGTTTGCAATAACTGTAATGTGTGTGGAAATGCGTTTGCAATGGCACGTCTATATCTCCGTTTTATATAGAGTAACAATAAAATACAAAAAAAAGGTACAGTAATAAAATAAATTGTACATCCAATGCAAATTTGTGTGAAATTTCTATATTACTGCATTATTGTCATACAGCCATGATGTCATTAACTTCAACACATATTGAGTTATGTTACGTTAATAAAAACTGTAATATCACTGTCAATCACTTACATAAGACTGAAAATTATATTATCAACGATTTATCAAACCTTAACCACGATGCGTTTAATATGAGAAAGAACCATCTTTTCAAATTAATCTATATGTTTCTTCAATTCTAATTTAATGAACTATAAATCAGATTAGAGGAAAATGTTGAATCTGTATATGTATCACACTTTGGGAATAACTAAAGTGCAGGCATTTTGTTTTGCAAGTTATTTAATTTTGTTATCACGTTAGAAGCAACCGTTACATTTCGTACAATGTTTCGCCTGAGAAATGGCGTCCAGGCGTAGAAAATACGGTAAATCTGACATTGATGTCTACTGACTCACAAGCTTCTATCAAACCGTCAAAACTATACAAGCATCAAAAACAGATGTTAATTGATGATGGCGATGATGATCATGAACATTATCATGATAATCACGTTCATGAGCTACGTTATGGAGAGGTAAGGAACCAACAACTAGTGTCAAGCGATACTGGGGACAAGCCCATACAAATACACGAACGCACACACATACATTCACAGTTTAGGCAAACACACACACACCACACAGCCATACACACATAAACGCACACAAACGCAGACAAACGCACGCTTAGACTGAGACATGCACACACATTCACGTATATGCATGTGTCTGAGCAGGATATTACTGGTTATGCTCTCCAATTTTGTTCACTAATTGTAATATATGTGCAAGAAACTTAAATCGTGTGCCTAGTAAATGATATTTATCTCTCAGCGGATGGATTTCATTTCTGTGAACCCTACCAATAACGCAAGAACAACTATAGGTGTTATATACTTACTTTTATAACATAATCACTTTCCCGCCAAACATATACATGCAAAAAGGTGTTAACAGACAAATGTATGCTTATGTCCCTTTAACAATAAACGATCGATGACTCAAATCTGTTATGGATGTACATACAGACATAAATGTAAACGTTGTCTAGGATAGGCAAGTGAGTTATCCTCCGTTGTTTATGTAGCACACGTATCGCTAAGCTATGCCAATGGTCGGGCAAAGACCAAGCGTTATAATAGTTCTGCGGAAGTGGAAGGAAAATTTAAATCTAGATGCAACAACTATTTTCAAACTTTAATTCCCCCGAGAAGAGATATGCGATAGCTTCCTAGTCATTACTCTGGAAACTTAAGTACGAGCAGATAGTTACAACAAAAATTCTGAATATGATTTCTGTGTATATTAACGGGTCAGAAAGATGTTCCGAAAGTTAGCTATTAAAATCTAAATCATCTATAAAAACCAGAAACAATTAATGACGTGTAAAAGTAGATACGTTTCTCTCTTAAAAGTATGAGAAATTTGGCGAAATTTGCGAAGAATTCAATATTTCTGCTTGCGTCGAAGTTTCCGCACTGTTTTTTTTTTTTGTCATTTGCACGTGTCGCTTAATTTCACACTCGTACACTCAGACACATACACACTCAACACAAATGAGTTGCAGGAGTAAATTATGTACGCACGTCAGTATATATATATATATATATATAT
>NC_068998.1:49943708-49944614 GCF_001194135.2 Octopus bimaculoides
TATATATATATATATATATATATATATATATTATTGTTAGCAATATAGATTAGTCTTTTCAAAAGCATGAATCGTAATGATCTACTTTGGTAATGTGAAGAATAATAAAATAATATTCTGCTTGGAACCTCAATGTGACACACATGCAGAAGTACGTTTGTGGGTGATTGTGGTGGTTTTGCAAGTATTTGTATTTTTAGTTTACATTTCTCCTCACAAAAGAAGCTGGTATGTGTGTACGACTGTGTCCGTACTAACGAGATGCATATGAAATAATACAGAAATGCAACCTTTTATTAACGTTCCACAATGCATATGATCGTCATTTTCAAAAATTTAATACACGTGTCTTTGGTGGCTTTAATCAGGATGATAAAATCAGTCCCCAGTCGTAATATACAATTTCGAAAGAAATATTTGATGCCAGATGGAACCGTACTTGTTGAAACTTAAATCATCAGAATACATTTAAATATGACATTTCAATCATTAAATATGTGATTAACAGCATATAGCGATGTCTATATTATGTATAGAGATGTATATGGAATTTTAGTGTGCGTAAACAGATGCTACATCTTATATATTTCTAAGTGCCACAGTTTTCCGTACACAATTATTCACTGCCAAAAGTTAAGCTTGGAAAATAAACCATGTTAAAATTGTTTGTTATAATATCTGCGCTCATTGCTGGTGAGTAAATGTAATATGCGTTATGCATATATATTCTTTTGAAAATATCTGTACTTATTTTCATATTCACACAGAGACACACGTACACATATAACTATATATATATAGATGACCCGGAACCGTGTGGTTGGTAGGCAAGCTGCTTACCACACAGCCACTCCTACTCCTATATATATATATATATATATATATATATATATATATATATATATA
>NC_068998.1:49945819-49950819 GCF_001194135.2 Octopus bimaculoides
AGAGAGAGAGAGAGAGAGAGAGAGAGAGAGAGAGAGAGAGAGAGAGAGAGAAATGTAACTCTCCAGCGCATAATCGGGACCTTGATATTCTAATTATGAAAATCGGCCGGTTTTTCTAATTTTCAAATTATAACATTCATTGCGGGAATTGATGAACATTTTAATGTACTGTTGATTGTTTCATATCTCGTCATTGGTTTAATAATATTTTACAACACAGTAATGGCCACCTTTTAGGTTCTTCGTCAGAATTCTGCCACTCGGGAAGCAAAAAAATCTGCCAGGGTGCTTATAAAGCATACCCTGAAAAAAAATCAGAAACCATATTGTGCAAGTATGTATATTTATAGTTATGTACAATATTTTCTCGTATATTTGCATGGTAAAAGTATAGGCATTGAAACGACAAATGTCGTCAATCATATGTTATTTCAATCTCAATAAGAATGTTTGCAGTCAGTTACTCTGATATGGTGGAGGCGCAATGGCCCAGTGGTTAGGGCAGCGGACTCGCGGTCATAGGATCACGGTTTCGATTCCCAGACCGGGCGTTGTGAGTGTTTATTGAGCGAAAACACCTAAAGCTCCACGAGGCTCCCGGCAGGGGATGGTGGCGAACCCTGCTGTACTCTTTCACCACAACTTTCTCTCACTCTTACTTCCTGTTTCTGTTGTGCCTGTGATTCAAAGGGGTCAGCCTTGTCACACTCTGTGTCACGCTGAATATCCCCGAGAACTACGTTAAGAGTACACGTGTCTGTGGAGTGCTCAGCCACTTGCACGTTAATTTCACGAGCAGGCTGTTCCGTTGATCGGATCAATTGGAACCCTCGTCGTCGTAAGCGACGGAGTGCCAACATAACATAACTCTGATATGACTTTTGAGCTTAATGTGGCAGTTCCTAAACTGAAAAATACATGTTTAACTGGTTACAAAATATTTGTACTTATAGTTATACATACAAAATAATATATATACACAAAAGATGAGATAGAATATAAAGAAAGAAGGATTTGTAAGAAATTGAAGAGCGGGTAGGATTCTCTTAAAGACGGAATAACCACTTCAGGGCATATTATTTATTATTATTATTATTGAAAGAAACAGTAGCGCGTCATTAAAAGTGACTGTGCGTTACAAATATACGGAGCTCAGTAAACCAATTGTGACAACAATTCTGATAAGGCTACACCAGGCACATGCATCACAACCATGTGTGCACGACATGGTGATCTTATATAAAGATAAAGAGAACCTGACCTAGGTGTGGCACAGGAGCGAATTAGTTAAATTCTAAAAAAAATTCCTCTTAACGCATGATTTTGATATCCGTCCACTACTCCTGCTCGTGAACACTACTGCATATATGGTCAGCCGCAAAATGTCATGCTCAACAGGTTAAGGTCAAACAACAGACAAGCAAATCTTAAAACAGACAAGAATCATTATCATTGTTATTATTATTATTATTATTATTATTATTATTATTATTATTATTATTAGTAGTAGTAGTAGTGGTAGTGGTAGTAGTAGTTGTAGTAGTAGTAGTAGTAGTAGTAGTTTTTGTTGTTGTTGTAAGTGCTTTTTCTTGATTGACACAACATATGAAATATTTTTATATAATCACTTTTTGTTTGATACACACACACACAAACACGTGCATACATGCATACATACACAGGCACACACAGATACACACACACATATAATCACACACACACACACACACACACATACACACACATACGCACACACACAGACAGACAGACACACACACACACACACACACACACACATATATGGAACAATCAAGGTAGGAAATGCTAAAATAATTTTATAAAAACATTTTAGTACCGGTTTCGGTCAGTGAGACTTCTTCAACTGTAAGTATGGAAAACAATTAAATTTTTGAAAAAAAGTAAATGAAAAGAATAGTTGAATACTATACTAATATACTTATGAAATACTTTTCATTTAATTCTTCCAATATTTAATTGTTTCCCATATTTACAATTGAAGAAGTTTCAATGACCAAAACCGGTACTGAAGTATTTTTTATGAAATTATTTTAGTATTTTCTACGTTGACTTTATTCCATATATATATATATATATATATATATACGCATATACTACCAATATTTATTCACTGCTTAAAATTCAACCTACTTCCTTTCAAATTACTTCAAGCCAGTTTCAAACTGACATATTAAACAAGTTACTTTTGATTTCCAGGCGTATGGAAATGCTGGAGCACTGTTTTCGCAAAATATCCACGAGGTGCAGCTCATACTATCATCAATTAATTGAGAAAATGTGCATTCGTAAGAAACTTTTAGTATATCATTTGAGTGGGTTGTAGCTTAGCAGTCTTGAATTGATTTGTCATTTTATTCTAATATGAATTTGAACATTTGTACACTTGCCAACTTCAAAGAATATTCTTTATGAAAGTCCACATTTAATACGTCGAGGTAACACCAAAATCCTGGTTATTTAAACATGACATCTTATGGTCAATTTTATATTCAAGTGGATAATATTTGTGGGTTATTGAAATATCCATAAAATTTTAGCTTCCGTTGAAATTGATTTAACGGGGAAGGGGAATTTATTACGTTTAACATATAACTATTCGTAAATAGATAGAACAGAGATACGGTTTACAACATGCACATAAATAAAACTACCTGTACTATGTGATATTGCATTATTTAGTTTATCTGTTACCAAAATTATTAAATAACATGCCTTTTATTTATTCCAGATAAAAAATCAGCAGCAGAAAATTTGTTAGCAAAGTACATTACGATCCCAAGTTGCATGTGTCTGGTATTTTTAACCCCGCATGGTTTGATGGAATTAAGATTCATCTAATAACAATATTTAAAGACTAAAAATAAAATAGATCATATTATTTGTGGTGTTTCACTTTGAAAATGCAGAATAACTAATTGATACTTGTAAAGTAAAAGTTACGGGAAACGGTCAACCTTCTACTTATATAGTGACGAAAAGATAGTAACACTGAATCATTTATCAAATATCATTTAAATGCACACACACACACACACAAATATATATATATATATATATATATATATATATATATATGGGAATCTATTTTACCAATTATGCAGTTTCTATCGATTGATAGACAAACCATTATTTTCAAAATTGTCATCTGTAGATGATCTTGAATTAAAAAAATTAAAAATTTGAAAGAGACAAGGTAATAAGATTCAGGTGTTTAATCCCTCCCCACCTCCACTTCTTATCACACATTTCACATACATAAGTTGTGATGAATCAATAGAAATTAAAGAATAACGCAAACAAATTGTCATTGCATGATTTGTTTTTTTCAACTTTGCATTAAAAGCAAAAAAGTAACGACGAGTACTGGAAGCAATACTCTTTGAATATTCATCTGAAACGAGAATAGAACACATTTTACATATATGTATTTTCAAAATAATTCGATATGAATTATAATAGTATGTTGCTGTTCACAGGAGGGCCGTCTGTAAAGTTCATTGACTAACTATTAAGGAGTAAAGCTAGAGTTGTGCATTCTTGCATTCATTGATTTGAATGTTATTCATTAATTACTGCATCGCTTTTTTAAACCATAATTGACATCTAACTGTTCACAGGAACTTCGTAACGTAGCAAGTACACACATTCATGGATAGCAGAGAGGGGCGTCTATAAATCAAGTAGCCAATGATATTAGAATATCCCGTGAGAAATTCCTGAATATTCTCCTCGCGGAACATGTCATGAGAAAGATTTCTCATCTGTGTATCTCCGCCTTCTGATACCTGACCAAAAGCACACCAGACAGATCATGTCACGGGAAAATCTGATACTGTTTAATGCAGGTCCATATGCATTCCTGGGACGTTGCCTAACACCTTATGTGCTTTGCCTTTATCACTTTAAACTATAGAAAATGACACAAAACTAGCAGTGGAAACAACCCTGCAATCCTACTCAGAAGAGAGCCAAGTTGTTTCATTTGCAGGGAATTTAACTGACGCAGACTATTGGGATGGAAAATAATTGTGCTCATTGAATACCTTCCAAGCGGTCATAATATCAATGGAAAATACTCTGCCGATTTTCTGAGGTATGTATCAATGGCTATCAACACAAAACACCTGTGAAAAAAATTAGGAAAATGATTTTCGTTTCATTTGGAAAATACAGCTAGCACAAATGTCATTTGTTGCGATGTCTGCTGAGAAATTGAACTGGTAGATTACTCGACCTATTCTCCTGATTGAGACCCATCTGACTATCAATCGATTCCCCAACGTAACAAAAGCAATCTACTGGAATCTTGTATCACACTGATGGTGAAATGATATTCACTGTTTAACATTTTGTGCAACAGCATTGAAGCTTTTCCATCCATGGAATGGAAGCATTAAACGCTGCTGGAAAATCAAGTGAACTGCAATGTTTCACAATCCATTAGAGAATTCAGTCTGAGCAAAGTTTCAGTCAATCCTCGTATTTTCATTTTCCTTAGCTAATGTTGTGATTTAGAAGCACATTTAGGAAAATAGTTCCTGATGATGTTGAATTTGAATCTACATCATCAGTAGAAAGATTACAGGGATTCAAATGGAGATATCTCAGATCAGTCAGTTCAGTGTGGCGCAAGATGTCAAATACACAGTTTAATCTTACTGTAGGCGTTGACTAATTCACTTATTGCTATTTCAGTGAGACGTAGTCTACAAAATATGAACCAAAACTTTTGAGACCATAAATCATCTGGTGGAGATTATAGATGCGTTACTTATTTTATAAAAAAAATTTCTATCCTACAGTAATTCCTGAATTAGAAGAAATAAACTTAATTTTCTTTCCTTCAGGTGGTTAGCGTATCAGTACATGTAATACGTATCATTGCTTTCGTATTATCGTGATATCAGGACTTTTAAAGTGGTGAAATCTAGTGTTGTTATCTTAAATATTGCAGAACAATA
>NC_068998.1:49953634-49956108 GCF_001194135.2 Octopus bimaculoides
ATATATATATATATATGTATAGAGAGAGAGAGAGTGAGAGATAGAGAGAGTGAGTGAGAGATAGAGAGAGAGAGTGAGAGATAGAGAGAGAGAGAGAGAAAGAGAGAGAGAGTGAGAGATAGAGAGAGGGAGAAATATGATATTTCAATTGTTATGAAAAGCTACCCCCACTTACTAATTTTCATCTGATTACTTGTTCAAAAACTTTAACTTTATATATTTATAGTAATCATTAATGGAAAAAATCCATGCGAACACATTTATGTTCGTCTCTCTTTGTGCCGTGCCACCTATATTCTGCTCTGTGTCGCAAATAAAGAAAATTAGCTTTTTCTTATTCTCGCGACGTACGTCGTGTAAACACATTGATAAAATCCATTAGAGAATTCAGCCTGAACGTTTCAGTCAATCCTCTTATATTCATCTTCATCAACGAATGTTGCGATTTACCAGCGAGTTTAGTAAATTAGTTACTGATGACCTTGAATTTGAAACCAAAACATTAGTAGAAAGGTTACAGGAGTTCAAAAAAACATCGCAAACCAGTCAGTTCAGTGTTACGAAAGATGACAACGACATACAAGTTAATCTCTCTGTAAGCGATGACTAATTCACTTATTGCTGTTTTAGTAAGACGGAGTGTACAAGATATGAATCAAAACACTTGAGGCATAATATAATTTCGGGAAGCGTTGTATTCTGCCCCATGTGTTTCATATTTTATAACAAAGTTTCGTGTCCTACAGTAATTTCTGAATCAGAGCAAATGAACTGAATTATTTCTTTCAAGTAGATAACGTATCCATAAACGTAATAGAAAATCATTGTCTTTATATTATAGTGATATCAGGATTTTAAAGTAATGACATCTTGTGCTGTTAATTTAAACGTTGCAGAACAAGAAAACAATTTTAAATATATACGTACCACTTTTCGAGGAGTAGTGGTTTGTCTCTGAAAAAACAGAAAGAAATGTAATTTTAGAATAAACCCTACGGATTCATATGAATTGTATGTTCACACATGCAGGTTAAAGTTGTGTTTGTAGAAATTAGCATTTTTTTCTTATCAAAAGCCAGTTGCCTTTGAATATTATTTTGGCTCATGATCTTCGTAGATATTAAAATATTCCAATATCATCGATTAAAATTAAATTGTACAGGCACACCCATTGCAAGTAAAAATGTTAGTTTTAAAAATGAGTTTTATTTACAAGCAGAATGAAAAAAACAACTTAATATAGTGATAAAAACTAACTTACGGTGCACATTTCATTCGTTACAAACTCTGTACTACAATGAGGAGCGACGGAAGAACGAAAGCAGTTAGCAAACCTTTGGTACGTTCTGCAAATGAAATTTGAGATGGAAATTCCAGAGGTACATATATATATATATACATACGCATACAAACACACCCACCCACATATATAATATATATATATATATATATATATATATATATATATATATATATGCATGTGGCGGGGGCTCTTCTCTTGCAAAATATGGCCACCTCTTGAAATTGCGCCTTAGATCTATAATGGTGCCTGATGTGGCCTTTTAAATAAATGTTTTGTCAAGACACACAAATAAATTGCATATCTGCTAGGGAACATCAAGGGCTGCAGTTCTAATATTCGTTGATCGGAAAATGTTTGAAAATTCCGTTAGATATCCTGGGATTGTGGTATGAAAGGCATTATGAGGTACAGACAGATACAAAGGCAGAGTAGTTGGTGGTGGTTCATTTTCCATGGGTCTGCGAATGATATTTTGCCCATCAAAAGAAAGGCATGTTCTCTCACAAACTATTGAGACAAAAAGGTGGTTGGGATACATTTTCTCATTGATCGAAGCATTTATTTCTTTAAACTTATTTTGAGATTCGCATGGGTCATTCTGGTTTCATCTAAACAATACTCTTCACTTCACACTTTTGATCCCCATTAGCTCGATCCGGAGCAATGGATTCTATAGCATTTGGATCATTTCCAAGTGACATCATTATAGTCCATATATATTCGAAGGGCTGGATCAGTGACAATAGGAAGCGATGCCACAACCACCATATTTGAAGAACATTGCCGCATTTGATAATCATTTATTCCTTATACGCAGTCTTCAAAATCATTTGGTCGGAAAAATATGAATTCTGTAGACGAGGTCAGAACTGTATTGGGGAAGTAATTTTCGTCAGCTTCAAGTGATTTTTGCAAGTGGGGCCTTGTAAGTCTACTTGATGGATGCCAGAACATTTTAGAAAATGAAGGAGAGTATACTTCAGTTTAAAAAATAACTTTATATTAAATCTAGAAAAATAATAGATGTATAAAAGAAACCGCTTTCATTATTACAGTAAACAATATATCTGTATATCTTTCTTTATATCTATCTATCTATCTATCTATCTATCTATCTATCTATCTATCTATCTATCTCTCTCTCTCTCTCTCTCTCTCTCTCTCTCTCTCT
>NC_068998.1:49956830-49957196 GCF_001194135.2 Octopus bimaculoides
TGTGTGTGTGTGTGTGTGTGTGTGTGTGTGTGTGTGTGTGTGTGTTATATATGAACCGAACGGCCACAATGCATAATAGAATATAAGACATTTCAACCTACATCGCTTAATGCCCAGTTCATCAATTGGGAACATGATTTAACGAGATGAAATTCTAATTTTTGTATGTCCTCGGTTTGTTGTCCGTTCTACTTTATGTCCGTTCACCAGTGTGTCCATTCGGTTTCTCGGCTCATGTTTCTTCACAAAAGTGCATTCGGCTTCCTGTCCGTGTAACTTATATATACACACACACACATACATACATACATACATACATACATACATACATACATACATACATACACACACACACACACACACACA
>NC_068998.1:49957681-49969686 GCF_001194135.2 Octopus bimaculoides
ATATATATATATATAATGGTGGTACGACGCATGTCGTATCACCTGATCTTTGTTCCAAGAAATGTCTTCTGTTAGTGGAAAGAGTCTATACGCCCACACAGTTCACCATAGTTTGTATCAGTGTGGTCTTCATGGACACATTCCTCGTAGAAAGCCTCTCCTGACTGAAAAGCATAAATCAAGTCGTCTTTCTTTTGCCGAAACCTATGTGCGTAAGGTGAAGGGGTTATGGAATAATTTCAAAGCAGAAGAATGAATTTTTATCAGTTAAAATGGTAAAGATATTGCCTTGGCCTACCATGTTACCTGATGAGTTTTGAAAAGGAATGTTGAGGAGAAAAGCCCGTAATTTAACACAGATAAAAGACAACGTTCAGGATGAATAGAGGTTGATTTCATCGGTTGTAGGCGGAATATTAGTCGACTCGATGCCCTCTTCCTCCTTTTTCAAGTCTCAAATAAACGCTTTCCGAGAGTGGGAGGTAATGTGTAGTCGACCTCTCAAGATTTCAGTTTTAGGAATTAGAATGGGAAAGGTAAGGAAAGTGATGAAGAAAAAATAAAGATTATTGTTCCCTAACGGGGTACAGTTATAACTGTAAAGTTTGGACATAGCAAGTGATCAAATTCCTATGAATTTGTACATACATTCACACCTGTAGAACCAAATCTTATATTCTGTCTAATTTCATGTTCTGGATAAACGAATATTAAATAATGGTACAACATTCATAAATTAGAAAATTGAAATTAAAATGTAAAAAATAATTTGGTTGCGGTACTGTTTATAATTTAATCTATTCTCTATATATATTTAAAGACACCACATGAATGACTTGCGTAATAGCATGACTATTGTATATATTTAACTGGAAATCACTTTGTATGATATAAATTATGTAATAATGCAGGATCTGCTTAAATATATTTTTGAGTATCTTCCAGGATTTTGCAGATTTTTTTTCTTGATTCCTTCAATAAGATTATTCAAAAGTTTTATTTTTAGCGAATTACATTGCCGAGTGGCTACGTTAGATATCCTTCCTAATCAGTGTTAAAATGGATGAAGTGTTTTTCCTGATATATGTAAGTATTATCGATTTTATAAGAGAAACAGCTTTTATAGATAATATATACACGTATCTTACCATTTATTTTAGTTGGTATTAATAGAGATTATCATCATGCTATTAACATTAGAACAACATTCAGAAACACCAGTAACAGTGTAACATAATTGTTTCCCTTCATCCATCATCATTAATTTGAATAAAAGACATAATGACCATAAAGAAGGTCTCTTGACAGACACCGTTAGATAGGTTTTATTATCGAGTCTTAGTGTTTTCTTCTAGCAGCAGTATCGTGGTCTTGGTAATGAAGTCGGTTTTAAAGCGTTCGTCTATCCGTCCATGTTTTTTTTACGCAGTGTTACAAAGTTTAAAAATTAGTAACGTCAAAGCTTGTAAATATAATAAATTCTGAGAAAGTGCGTGTAATGTGATTGAGGAAATCCATGCTGTCCCTTATACAGATGGGTCTTAATGAGCATACACTTTTGAGGGGTACACAGAAAAGATGCTTCACTTGTATTTTTGCGGCTAGAGTTCCAGCAACGGTCGGTCACAATTTGCAGTCAGTATCTTTGTGTATTTGTTCCTTATAACTTTCTCGTGTTATTCCATCTGCAAAATACCCTAAAAATCAACTCTTCTAAACAAATTAAAATCCAACTGATTCCCAAGAAAGAACAAACTTTTTATTGTTATCATATTGTTTTGAAATTGTATCTTGAAAAGATCAGTGAAACGAAAGGAAACGCTAACAAGAGTTTATCCCAAATTCTGACTGCTACCCTTTTCTCAATACAGACACAAACACACTTATATTGATAGATAGATAGATAGATAGATAGATAGATAGATAGATAGATAGATAGATAGATAGATAGATGGATATATATATGCATTTATACACTTATGTATATATTTATGTGTATTTGGAGAAAAAGGTGTGAGATGAATATATAGAATATTAATGTATACATACCTTTATTGGTTTATAGCTTGACAATTATTTTATTTTACAAAGAAGAAATATTAATTGAAAGCACATAGCTAGATTAGTATTTAGACTGATAGTACAGAGAACTATATAAAAACTATTGCTTTATTAATTAGTAAAGTAATAATTGTGATACATACCACATGCGAAAATGAAAATGAAGGTAAATATTTTCATCATGGTTATATCTCTTAGCTACCGCGGTATCTTAACAAAAAGTGTCTTCTCGATTACTTATTTTGAATATGAAATACAATGTAACATATGTCGCTCACCAGGATTGTAAACGTTTGCAACCGTAAAGATTAAGAAGCTGTGGTCGTTATAGAGTGACCTAACATTGACTAAATTATGGCTTTAACCAGCATGTTGTCCAATACTTCATATTGTTCACAAATACATGAAACAAGTTCTGTCTTTCTGAGACTATGTATCCACAAACATCTTGTGATTTAGCCCCACGGACACGTTATATATTCGTATGCGAATGTATTTGTATGTGTGTGTTTGTGTGTGTGTCTGTGTACATA
The DNA here is from genome assembly GCF_001194135.2 of Octopus bimaculoides. NCBI lineage: Eukaryota > Metazoa > Mollusca > Cephalopoda > Octopoda > Octopodidae > Octopus > Octopus bimaculoides. Next base: position 49,960,276 of record NC_068998.1, read on the forward strand.
TGTATACCTGTATATACATATATGTATATTTATATATGCATATATAAATATATACATACAAATATATATATATATACATATACAAAATTTGTAATTTAATTAACTAGAATTACAATAGAGGGCGGACAATGGGTCTACTTATTGGAAAGCGAAACTAAGTCGTCACGTAAACCTCCGAAATACACTGAAATATACAACGGACCAACCTAAACCGGGTAAGTGATTAACGTTTCGTAATTTCGCTTTCTGGTTAATGCCTTAACTCTGCTCAGCAAGTATTATCATAAGACGAAAATGAACCGACCTCGTCAAAATCCGTGTTGCTCTGAACAATCGCATATGTTGATACATGATGAAGAGAGTACATACATGCGCTCAAATTTTAAGTTTAATGTGTTTAATGTTAAATGAAAACATAGTTTAATATTTGGACTGATTTGTACACATAAATTTATAAGAGTTATTGCCTTATTACTTAGTAAAGGAATCATTGTGATACATATCGCATGCGAGAAAGAAAATTAACGCAAAGATTTTCATCACAGATGTGTCTCTTAAGCACCGCGGTAGCTTGAGAAAATGAGTTTTCAGATGACTTATTTTTAGTATGAAATACAATGCAGCATATGTCACTCCCCAGGATTGTAAATGTCTGTAACCGTTATGATGAAGAAGCCGTGGTGGCTATCGATTCAGCTAACTTTATAGGTATAATCAGCATGTTGTCCAACACTGCGTATTGTTCATCAATACATCAGACAAATCCTGTGTTTCTGAAGCAATGTATCCACAAACACTATATGCACGCGTGTGGAGAGACCTGAGTATGTATGTATATATATATATATATATATAGATATATATATATATATGCATGTAAAATTAAATCAGTAGAGTAAATGATTGGATATTAATTAATATCAATTTAATACCAGGAAACAAGCACATTGAAAGAATCAAAGAGATTCAGAAAAAATATCTGAGATCTCAAAGGGTTATCGTATATGTATATATAAAGGAGACTACTAGGTGGACTGTTAATGTGCTAGATCAAGATCACATATAATGCGTCTACTAAGACTGAATTGTTCTCAAAGAGAAGCAAAAATTATATAAATACATACAATGTTATCCGCTGACGGTTTCGAAATTAATATGTCCTTACTGAAAATATCTGTTTCCTATCAGTACGGACTGCCAAAGAAATATAATTCCCAGAATCGTATACTAATTTTTCCCCACAAATGAAGAACGTGCATATGTTTCTGTTAAGTATATTTATGGTAAGATTCAAAAGTCATCGTTTCGGCGTGCTAAATCCGGAAATATCTCTGCAGAAAATGGTTTCCGCATCGAATATACTAATTTTGAGAACGTGATTATGGTTAATTAAATTAAAACAGTGGGGTAAAAAATTGGATATTACTTAATATCAATTATGAGGGAGAAAGATAGAAAGAAGGAGAGAGAGAGAGAGTTAGTGAAATATGACATAGTTACTAGAAAAGGTTTCACCTATTGTTACCATAAACTATATCTTGAATATTTTTCATTAATATTGAAACAATTATTTTGAAAAGTATCATGTGTTGGTGTCCTTGAATTTACAAATTCTAAGAGCGTATGAAATACTGAAAGTAACAAGTTTCAGGTATTTAATTCCTTCTCCACCTCTTATCCCAAACTTCAAATACATATCTTTTGTTAAACCAATAAAGATTACAGGTTAACGCAAACAAATCGTCATTGCATGTTTATTTTTATTTAAATTTACATTAATAACATAACGAAGTAACGACAACTCCAAGAAGGAACATTCTTTGAATGGTCATCTGAAAAGAGAATAGCACACATTTTATAGGCACATTTGATATTCACATATATAAAGCATTTTCTATTCAAATTAATTCGATATGAATTACACTAGTATATTGCTGTTTATAGCAGAGTAGACTGAACATTTATAGGTCGACTATTAAGGAGTAATGCTAGAGTTATGCATTCTTTTGACCCTTCTTTATTTATTACTGGACTCATTATATTTTTACTGAAATCTGACTGTTCACAGATACATGATAACGTAGCAAGTACACATGTTCGTGGATGACATGCGAGTAGCATTAAATCAAACCATTTCGATAGGTTTATATCTACAGAAATTTTAGCCAGCACTGACTTTTTTCTACATTGTTTCGTATTGCGACATCATTTGTAAATTAGGTCGAAGATAAAAGTTGGTGGGTTTTGCCGCTTCATCGGCACTCATCTAACTCACTCTCGTCTCCAAATACATTGCTTATATAGCTACCGCATACAGCGGTGTTACTTTATTCAATTTACCAATTTACATATTAATCGAATTCATGGAGCTACTATGTAATTATTTATGGCTTGAGGGCATTTGGTATTTCGTTATGCAACTGTCATTTCCTATAAATTCTATATTTTTTTTTTTATGAGACAATAACACATCCTACTGTGTTAGCAGTGCTCTTTTCATTGTTTTGATTGGGTTATTTCAACAGAAATTGTAGCCAGAAATGGTATTTGGTACAGGGCTTTCGTATCAAGACATCAGATGTAAATAAACAATTAGATTGAAGACGAAGATGGGTAATGAGTGCACATGCCATTTTCAGCGGTTTTCGCCCCTTCATCATCACGCATCGAATGCATAGGAAATATACGCGCGCACTCACGCATAAAAACTGTCCTTTACACGTATAGATTATGGTTTCATAGCGAATACTTCGCGCCAAGAAGTCATTAATATAAATCAAATAGTGGGTGGCATAGAATATCCCGAAAGAAATTTCCGAATATTCTCTTCAATGGATTGGCATTACGAAGATTTCTTTTTGGTGCGTCTACGTCTTCCGACAACTGATCAAAAGCGAGCCAGGCAGATCACTTCACCGGAAAACCTGATATTGCTTGAAGCAGATCCAGTTGCTTTCCGTGGACTTTAACTAACACAGCACACGTGTTGTCTTTATCACTTTGTAATTGAGAAAACGACATAATACATGCAGTGGAAACACCGATACACACCTATACCCATGAAGGCCTAGGTTGTTTCATTTGCAGGTACATTGATAGACGAAGATTATTTGGATGCAATCTATTTGTGTCTATCGACTACACTCAAAAAGGCTATACCATCAAAACATAGTGCTATGCCAAATTACTAACGTAGATCGAAATATCTATCAAGAGAAAACACTCATGGAGACTAAAGAAATGCATTTTACTTCATAAGAAAATGCTCCCGCACAAACGTCACCGATTTCAATGGCTGCCCTGCTTTGAACTGGTTGAGTATCCAGCTTATTCATCTGATTTGGACCCATTTGCCTAGCATTATTTCCCTCACGTGTAAAAAAAACAGTTTGCAAAGATCCTGAAATTATATCCACTCTTGATCGACTTCTTGCGCAACAGGATTACAGCATTTTCATCCGCGGAATCCAAGCACTAAAACATCACGGCGGTATTCAGTGAATTGCGATGTTTCATAATCTATAAGAGAATTCGGTCTGTGAAGGTTTCAGTTAATCCTCCTAATATTCATCTTCATTAACTAATGTTGTGATTTACCATCAAGTGGACCAGTTCCTGACGACGTTTAATTTGAAACCAAAACAGCAGGAGAAGGATTATAAGAATTGAATGATGATATTGCAAACCAGTCAAGTGACGCAAGATGGTAAAGAGATACATGCTCAAACTTTCGGTATGCGATTACTAATTCATGTCTCGCTATTTCAGTAAAACGAAGTGATCCAGATAAGAAGCAAAATCCTTGAGGCCACAACAGAACTGCTGGAGATTATACAAGTGTTCTATATGTTACAATAACTTTACCCATCTTAATAAAATTCCTGAATTAGAGCAAATAAACGTCACTATATTTTTCAGCCTGGTAACGTCTTGGTAAACGTAATATTCAATTAGTTTATCCGAATTAACTTGATATCCGATTTCCTATAGTAATAGAATGTAGTATTGGTAATTTAATTATTTTAGAACAATGAAAAGCTTTGAAGTAGTTATGACGTACCTCGTTACGCTTTGAATTTGACCTGCTTTTTTTCTCCTAAAATCAAAAATAATGTATTTCTTGAAAGAAAATCCAACAAATTAGAATTTAATGTATGTTCACATACATTAATGCACGAATGAGTTTAATTACCAATTTCTTAAAAATAAGTTGTAGGAATAATAAAGACCATCATGTTTAGTTTTTTACGTCAGTTGTTCTTGACTACCATTATTATTCATGATCATTGTAAAAATTATGACAGAATGACGCAAGCAAACCGTTATTACATTAATCTCTTTATTTAACTTTATATTTATAATATAATCGAGTACCGACAAATTCATAAGTTGACTATTAAGTAGTAACACTAGAGCTATACATTCTTGCATGCATGGAGTTGAACGCTACTTTTTAAATACTGCATTGCTTTTTTTGCAAATTAACTGACGTCTGACTATTCACAGAGACTGGAAAAGGTAACACGTACACATGTTCATAAATGACAGACGAGCGACTATAAATCAGATTATTTTGTTAATTGTACTTCTACAGAAATCATGGCCGGCACTGATTCTTTGCTACGACGTTTCGTATCGAGACGTCTTATGTAAACAATGAGATCAAAGACAAAAGGTGTAATGAGTGTATAAGTCATATTTCGGAGGTTTTGTCCAATCGTCAGCACCCATCTAGCCCACACCTGCCTCCGAATATAAGGCTTATGTTACTACCGCATGCAACTGTATTAAATTATTGGATTTACTGATTTGCATATTAAACGCATTCCAGGAGCTGAGCAGTGATAACGAAATGCAACGTGATTTTCATTTATACAAAACATGTAATATATTTTATAGTATATCATAGTTGCATAACAAAATACCACGTTTCTAAAGGTCATTATAAATCAAATAGCCAATAATATTAGAATATACCGTGAGGAACTTCAGAATATTTTCCTCAAGGAACTTAGCATGACGTGGATTTATTCTTGGTGTGTCTACGTCTTCTGACAACTGACCAAAAGCAAACTAGACCGATCAAGTCACCAGCAAATCTGATATTGCTTGAAGCAGATCTAGCTGCTTTCCGTGAACGTTAACTAACACCGCGTGAATGCTGCCTTTATCACTTAGAACCCAAGATAATGGCACTATACACGCAGTAGAAACACATGTAGAGATTACTTTTAAGCTTGTCAAGCTTGTTTCATTTGCAGGTAAGTTGATAGACGAAGACTATTTGCATGCAACGTAATTGTGTTTAATGACTACCTTCAAAACGGCCATAATATTCACCAGTGATAGTGAAATGATATCCCCTGACGATGAAAATTTTTTGCAACAACACTATTGCATTGTTATCCATGGAATCCAAGCACTAAAACACTTCGGTGATAATCAGTGCACTGTAATGTTTCACAATCTATTAGCGATGTAAGACTTTGAACGTTTCAGTCAATCCTCGTATTTTAATTTTCATTATCTAATGTTGAGATTTATCAGTAAATTTAGAGAAGAAATTCCTGATGACATTGAAACCAAACCAGCAAGTGAAATATTATAGGATTTCAATGCTGATATGTCAGAGCAGTCAGTTCCGTGAGGCGCAAGATGACAAAGAGTTACAGGTTCAAAATCCCTATAGGCGATGATTAATTCATTTCTTACTAACTCAGTAAGACGAAATACTGAAGATGTGAAGCAAAGAAAACTTGAGGCCACAATAGAACTACTGGAGATTATGCCAAAGTTCCAAATTTTACCACAACTTTTCCTATCATAAATTAATTCCTGAATAACCTTAAATATGTATTTTCACCTTGGTAAAGTATTAGTAAAGGCAATATGAAATTAGTGTATTCGTATCAACGTGATATCAGATTTTCTTTAGCAATGGAATGTAGTACTTGTAACTGATACGTTGCAGACGAAAAAAAGAATTGAAAGAATAATTGCAGGGAAATGACGTACCTTGTAAACCTTAGTAGCGCGTTCTGTCTGGAAACGAAAAGAAAATATATTTCTTCAAACAAAATGCAGCAGGTTAGCATTATCATTTATTGTATATTCACAAATACAGGGTGTCAACAAAGTCTGGGTTCATCGGGATTAACACATACTTTATGAAATTATTATTTCTTATATTTAATTGTTCATGTTATGATTTTATTTACTCCATCTACCCAGACCTTGTGGACACCCTGTACATGGTAATGATATGCGCATGAATTCCATTATACAAGACTCAGTATAAATATTATCTAATGTAGATTATATGCCCATTGCGTATTACAGTAAACTTATCGGCTGTATCAACCTATGTTAACGTAGCAATCACTCGGCGATATTTTTTGTGATAAAACGTAATGAAAACATCTCCTGGCACTTCTTTTGTTTACAAATTCATTAAAAATAGGTTGCAGGAAATGATAAAGGATTGTGTTTGTAGAAATGACCGTTTCTTTTCTTTTCTTTTTTTTTTTTTTTTCAGAAATCAGTTTTTCTTCAATTCCATATTTTTTTTTGTTTTCATTGCAGAAATAACTTTAATAGACCATATCAAAATATTTCAACCATGTTTGTTAAAATTATATTATACAAACACTGTCGTTGCGAACTAAAACCTTAGTTTAAAAAATTAGTTTTAAGAACATTCATAGACCAAGACAAAAAATTATAGTGATAACAAATAACTTACGAAACACTCGTGAGACTTTGAAAATATCGAATAACACTTAGGGTCGGTGGATTTACGAAAGCATTGAATAAAATCTTGGTACACCCTGCAAATGAAAGCTGAGAGGTTGAGAGTGAAATTCCAGGGTTTTTTTTTCTATTCTTTTACTTGTTTCAGTCATTTCACTACGGCCATGCCGGAGCACCACCTTTAGTCGAACAAATCAAACCCCAGTACGTATTCTAAAGGTCTATATTTACGAACCGGTAAGTTACGCGGACGTAAACACACCGACATCGGTTGTCAATAGATGGTGGGGACAAACAGAGACACACACACACATATATGACGTGCTTCTTTCAGTTTCCATCTACTAAATCCACTCACAAGAATTTGGTCGGCCACAGGCTATAATAGAACACACACAGGTTCCACGCACTGGGACTGAACCAGAAACATATATATGCATACATACATACATACATACATACATATATATATATATATATGTATATATACCCGCATATAATTGCATGTTAATGTTCATTTTTTATCAAGTTCTAATAGAAAGTATTTGAGATAATTCTGATAGGTCAGTCTATGCGCCTGAAGAGTATAAAAATAATTATTCTTAATCCAGGAAGAATATTATTGCCACAAACTTCGTGGTTTCATCCGGTTAAGCTAACGTCGGGAGATTTTAACGTAGCTGAGAATACAAAAGGCGATGATTAACTTCAATGCATGGCAGCCTAACTGCGGCTTGGTTCAGTGAAACATGAGAAATCTCTTGCACTACTGATATTTTATTATCCAATTCAAAAATTGTTTTGGAATATTCTTTCTGCGAGTTCTAAGATCCTTTCTCTATTGTTTGTTCTGTTTTACCTTCTCCATCAGAGGAAGCGCAATGGCACAGTGGTTAGGGCAGCGGATTCGTGGTCATAGGGTCGTTGTTTCGATTCCCAAACCGCGCGTTGTGAGTGTTTATTGAGCGAAAAGATTTATGCGTAATTAAGTTTCGTCTAAGCTTTTAATGAAGACATATATATATATATTTCGCCTGAATTTCTATCCGCTATTAAATTACGTTTGTATAATTTTGACCAGTTTCAAAATTCGATGAAATATATTTTGCATGTATTTGATACTTACCAGCAGTTGTCGTGGTCGTTAACATAGTTTTTATACTCTTTCGCACACGTTTCTTGCGCCAAAACTAAACAGTTTTTCTCTACCTCGGACTCTGATGAAACTATACATACGAAAAATCGTGTATTATTTATGTTAATATTTCGTGTTAACAGAAATTCCTAGCAGAAAAGCGAGCAACTGCATTTGGTAGAAATTTAATTCCAGTTTGTAAGATATATTTCTCTGGACATACAGATATTAACTTCTCCATCCTACTTACAGACACATACACACAGTCAGATACAGAAAAACACATCTGTTTCTCCTTGTATATATATATATATATATATATATATATATATATATATATAGAGAGAGAGAGAGAGAGAGAGATACAGGCAGTTCAAGTGGTGTACAGTTATTTTATATTCAGGAAAAGAAGGCAGTCAGAATTTTGGATAATCCTTTCGTTGCGCTTTCGTTCGTTTAACCGAAATCTTCAAGACGAGAATAATACCAAACTGATAAAAGCACAACCTTTCATTGTTCTTTTATATGAATTGGATGTATGTTTCTTTTGTTTAGAAAATGTTTATGTATGTTTCTTTTGTTTAGAAATTTCTTATATGCGTATCATTATCTGTTTATATTTAGACAATTATTTAATTATACAATGAATAAATGCAAACTAAAACCACATCGCTAATATTGAGATTGTTTGTTATACTATATAAACATCATTGCCTTTTTTATTAGTATGGAAAAATTCAGATACTTACCACATACAAGAATTAAAAGGAACAGAAAGATCTTCAACATGGTTTTGTCTCTTAACCACCGTGGTGTCTTGATAAAGAACTCTTCTAAATTGCTTATTTTTAATATAATGTAACATATGTCTCTCCCCAGGATTGTTAATATTTGCAATCGTAAAGAATAAGATGCCGTAGTTTTAATAGAGTCAGCTAACATCATCTAAATTATAGCTCTAATCAGCAAGCTGTTCAACGCTACATACTATTAAACAATATATCAAGCTAATTCTGAGTCTTACTGAAATAAATTATCTATAAACATATTAGCCCCAAAACACGTTATATATTTATGAATATATATATATATATATATATGTGTGTGTGTGTGTGTGTTTGTAAGCATACTGATATGTGTGTGTTGGTACATATATAAATATATTTATATATAAGATGCGTTATATTTATGTAAGAGATATGTAGAGGTGCTGTTATGGTGAATAAGTTTGATGCGTATTTGATGTGTGTGCTCAAGGAGGTATGCGACTAAAGTTCAGGTTTGAGCTGGAGTTGAAGTTTGGGATTTGGGATTAACATATCCAAACGAGCCAGAAGTGTGTTGCTCTTATGTCAGTAGGTAAATGTGAAAGCTGAGAGAAGAGGCAAACACCACCTGCATTTCTTTCCCAATTTAACCGATGTATATACAAACAGAGAGACTCACTCTCACACACACGGGCGTGAGCGCACACACACACACACACACACACACACACACACACACACACACACACACACACACAC
>NC_068998.1:49970213-49972844 GCF_001194135.2 Octopus bimaculoides
ATATAGATTCAAGGCTTGAATATGGTACTTATGCGAAGGCACACGAATATCACATCCCAAAAGGATGGGTGATTAAAATCAAACAATAAGCAACACGGATTTCAAAAGTGATTGCAGTACGCACGTTTCATGCTACTTCAATTTATTTAAGCAATGTGAGCATTACCTTAAATGCAATATGAAGAGCAATCTTCAGCTGCACGAAAAAATGCAGAAAAAAGACATATTACAAATGTGGCAACATATTAAGACTAAGTGGGAGAGAGCATACATAAAATCCAAATGTGAGGAAGAATATATAAGTCCATCTTGACATAGCAGGGTCTATCAGGGTCTCTCTCTCTCTCTCTCTATATATATATATATATACTTGTGCGCTTGTGTGAAAAGCGTGTGTATGTATGGCGGTCGTCCAAACCTCATGTAGAATCTGTCCGCGACTTGCAGTTACACGTTAGGAGGTATGATGCATCCTTTTAAGAATAGTTTGAAAAGCCACCCAAATGCGTTGCATAACTGCTGTGGTCCACCAAGAGGAGCAGCTAAGTTCTCACATTCGTCGATCTAAAATGTAATTTGAAGGCTTCGTTAGATTTACTGATACTATAGCGTATAATGCATTGACAAGTATGTACAGATACATAGAGAGAGTAGTTAGTGGAAGTTCGATTCGAATGTGGAAGTTCGATTATCTCATTGATTGTAGCATATTGCTTTAAAGTTATTTTGAGTTTCGCACAGGTTATCCTACTTCCTTCAATACCTTTCTCTCCACTCCACACTTTCAGAGGATACGCAGATTAGTTTCGGTTCACTTTAGGCCAGTATCATTAAACAATTGGGTATAAGACGCATTTGCCAAGTTAATGCCAGAAGTGATTTCAGTTGCACAAGTTCTCTTTCATTAGAGAATGATGAAAACTCTTTCAAAACTTTTCGTAGACCTCTAAACAGGTGTCGCCAAATTTTTCATAAAATGTGATGTAGATTCTCTACTCAACTTTCTCTGTCATGCTAAATGCTACACACGTCCCTTCGAAGCACCGCTGCATACAGCGGAAGTGAACCAAAATTTTAAAACATAGTGCCCATGGACAGCGTCAATCTCTCGCTTATAATCATGGAATATTACAGTATACGCCGGACGAGCGCCATGGTAGTAGTCTCGTGACTGAAACACACGCTGAGAATCGCATGTTAATGTTTGTATTCATGTTAATCTATAATTTATAATATCTATAATATAATCGATAATATTCATGTTAATCTATAATATATAAGACGGAAGATGTGTGTACGACCGTATGTGACGGACCATTAGGTTTACTTCACGCTTTGGAGATGCGTCACTTAAGTTCCACAAATGGTTCAACGCTCTTCAGAGTTTTCACTTATGGCGTAATATGGAGTAATCGGCTTCTAGGTGAAAGGTAAGAAAAACCTTGTACGGAAACTGTTATGGACAAGGGACGTTACTCTTTGCGAAGTACCAGAGAGAAATTGATTGTCTCCCCTACACCGGAATATATGTGTCTGTATGTGTGTGTGTGTATGTGTGTGAACGTGTGTGTGAAATCCAAAGTAAATCTTTGCGAAGTAACGTTCAGAAATTGATTGCCTTCTTTACTACACTACAACCTCTTTCCCCGGCATTCGCACAGTGGACGGCCACTTATGCGTGCTCTGAAAGGGGACTTTTCGATACACATGACCAATATGACAATGCTTTCGTAGAGGCCTTTCTGTGTCGTTCTCCGCATAATCTCTGACACCTTTTCTCAGTAATGCTGGTTTACTGCAACGTGACAGACGCATATTTACTTTGGAATAAACAAAACCCTCAATGTACCATGATATTTTCCTTCAGACCCGCCAGACAAATCACATGTTCCGATGACTCTCCCAATGCCCCTGCCATTTTTCACAGAATGTTTCTTCTCTTAGATGACAAGGTTATATCAATTGGAGGTCAACGATTGGACGCTTATTCTCTGAAAACTCCAGACAGAAATGAAGACGCCTGTCCCAATCGACTCATTCTCAAAGAAACAGCCTACAACAATAACAGTCACAAACTCAAACAATACGTTGCTTAAAACGAGCCCCTCTGAATTACGCTCAGTTTCCTCCATTTCGTCCTCGGAGACATATACACACACACTGGCGGAATTACCTTCTTAGACGCACCGGTGGGACTAGAAAAAAACATCCCCCCCCCCAGAATCTTCTCGTAAACTTGCGGCACAATGGTGACCTTGCTATAGCTGTAGCCTCGTGATAATTTCGTAGATAGTTCTTCATGGTTGTGCTTACCTGCATGTATTCTTTTCTGCGTGTATTCTGTATTCCTGTGATTTCTCTGTAGGATGCACCACATTTGCCAAATATGATCACATATACAACATAGGTCCTCTGACACATTTCAGGTTCATTGATGGGGCACTCATACATACACACATCTGCCAAATTCCTTAATTTCCTTAGGATGAGGTCATAATTCCGAAATATTGAGTGCAAGGTAAATTTCCATTACTTATACTGTAGACTTTTTTCTTGTGTTTTACCTTGCATTTACTTCGCATTGTTCTGGCCATACCCACCATCTTTTGTAATATATACATACATATATAT